>NW_006399894.1:3642262-3669806 GCF_000299155.1 Elephantulus edwardii
GAGATTAAACAGAACTGGCTTTGACAAGCACTGTGGCAATTGGACAATTAAAACAGTCGGAGGGCGGGGGAAGAAGAACAAACTGGGGAAGAGGGTAGAGAGAATGGTACAGTAATGAAGGAATGAAAACCCAAAATCCTTGTAAATGTTCATTAATACTAATAAAATTTAATTAAAAAAAAAGAGAGATTGAGATTGTTCACAGCTTTAGTCTGCATGGCTCCACAGTCAACACTCTTGGCCCCAGCAGCCAGGACATTAAAAGACATATTACAGTTGGAAAGTCTGCTGTTAGAGACCTCTCTAATGTACTGAAGAGCAATAGTGTCTCTCTGGAGACTAAGGTGCATCTGATAAAGGCCATGGTCTTTGCAATCACTTGTTATGCATCAAAGAGTTGGACAATGACTAGGGAGGATAGAAGGAGAATTGACACCTTTGAGATTTGATGTTGGAGAAGAGTATTGAGGGTTCCATGGACTGCTAAGAAAACAAACAGATTCTTCCTATAGAGAGTTAAACTGGACTGCTCCTTGGAAGTAAGGATTCTGAGGCTTCATTTGACATACTTCGGGCATGTTGTAAGGAGAGACCGGTGTTTGGATAAGGACACATCATACTTAAGAGGGTGGAGGGCAGGTGCAGGAGGGGAAGGCTCTCAATGAGGTGGACAGATTCAGTGACTGGGGCAATCCAGATGGGTATGCTGGAGATAGTGAGACTGGTACAGGACAGAGCAGGGTTTAGGGCTGTTGTTCATAAGGTCGCTATGAGTCACAAGTGACTCAATGACACATAACAACAACAATAATTTTCAATTGAAAAAATGTATTGAAACCACAAGGCTAGGAAATGCAGAGCATGAATTATTTTACCCTCATCTCTTTACTTCATAGTCTAATTTCTCCTTTAGGTTCTAAGAATTTAAAGGCTTTCCCCCCTAAAAACAGCCCCTCTTCATAGTATGTAACCCACTACTATGAAGTCCACTTGCACTTGCAGTGACCCTCCACAGAGCTCTGGTGGCTTAGTGATAAGGACTTGCACTGACAACTCAAAGAAATGTAGGTTGTATCCATCACCTGTTCCATGGAAGAAGGATGAGCAATATCTTTACATGTGATTTACTGCCTCAGAAAAATCTGTCAGAGGGTCAATACACATCAACAATAACAACACCAATTACAACAATAATGGAATTTTCAAGGTAATTTTTAATAGAAGACTACCTATCTTTCTTCTGTAGAACACCTAGTTGTACCAATATTTCTGCTAGCAAGCACTATACATAGCCCATTATACAACCAGAGCTACTACCATATAATAATGTTCCACTTCTTTAAAGTTAGTACTTTTCAAAGCATAATAATTTTATTCACTTTCTATCTGAATTCTTTTCACTAATTGTACCTTGCTAACAAGACCTGTCTCATTCTAGGTTTTGAATCATTGTAGTAGGTGCTATCTTTCCATTTAATTGTTACTCACCCCGTGTAACTCAAAATAATTATCTTTCTCACATTCATCGAGCAATTAATTATGAATCCATGATTCTTCCATTTCTTTGTATCACTCATTATTGAACCATTATATACACAATAGTTCTTTCATCTTGATTGCACTACAATGCGGCCATCCTTGCTAAACTCCCTTTATAAACTTTTGGTAATTCTCTCAAACCAGTGAACACACAGAAACAGCATTAAAACAGGGACCAAATGGTTGGGGACCACTTAAGCCAGCTTAATGTTTGTAGGTCAGTTGGAAAACCATTCACCAGGGAGTGCTAAAGAATTGGAAGATGAGCTCTTATGGAAATTGGTATTTTATAGACATTTACTTGTAGGAGTGTTGCAAAATACTTGATGAGTAGAAAATATTGCTTCTTACCAATTATCTCCCCGCCCCCCCCCCAAAGAAAAGAAATATAAAGGAACACTTGGGAATTTCAGTCTAGATGACCTGCCTATAATACTAGAAACTGTTCTATGGTAATTCGTTTTAGAAATTCATTCCAAGTACATCCTATCTAAAATAAAACATAATGAAGTGTAAAATAAAACGAAACACACAGAAGCCAGAAATTATATTCCACAAGGTTAAGTTTTATGGAAACAGTTGTCAGAACAGCACAAGGAAACACAGCATGGTTCAAACTCAGAAAAGGAGTGTGTCAGGAATGTGTCCTGTCTCTGTACCTTTTCAAACTATGTGCAGAACATATTATTTGGATGTCGGTCATTATGAGGAGGAATGTGGCATCAGAAGTGGAGGAAGACTCATTAACAACCTGTTTTAATGCAGATGACACCACCTTGCTTGCTTGAAACTGAGGAAGACCTGAGGTATTTGCTGCAGAAGGACAAGGATTGCAGTCTTCTATATGGATTGAAGTTCATTTAAAAAAAAATATTCTCACCACTGGCCTAACTGGCAGCACCATGAAAGAGAGGAGATTGGAATTAACAATTTCCGTTTGCTTGGCTCCAAAATCAACACTCTTAGAACCAGCTGTCAAGAAATCAAAAGACGAATTGCATTAAGAAATCTGCCACTAAGGACTTCTCCAGACTGTTAAAGGGCAACAATGTCAGCCCTGAGACTAAGATACACCTGATCCAGGCCCTGGTCTTTGCAGTTACTCGCAACATATCAGAGAGCTAGACAATGACTAAGGATGACAGAGAAAGAATCAATGCCTTTGAGTTTTGGTGCTGGAGAAGAATATTGAACATTCCATAGACTGCCAAGGGAGCAGATCTGTCCTGGAGACAACGAAACTCATTACTCCTTGGAGGCAAGGATTATAATTTCTGTCTCATATACTTTGGGCTTGTTGCAAGAGACCAGACCTTGGAGAAGGACTTCATGCTTGGAAGGGGAGAGAGACAGTGCAGAAGAGGAAGACTCAGGATAAGGACACAGTAACTATGTTAACGGCGGTAGGTATGTCAAAGAGAGTGAGATAGGCTCAGTAGAGGGCAGAGTTTAGAATTAATGCATAGGGTCACGAGAGTTGCAGGCGACTCAACAGTACTCAGTACCACCAAAGTTTTATGTTATGATAATACATAATTAAGGCATGACAGTATCTCTTGACTAAGACAGATAATACTCTTAAAAGAATGTTGCCTTTTTGTATTTTTTATATGGTATTTTCTAAAATACTTATTGACCAACTAATTTCATTTTATCAATGGAAATGTTAACATTGAATAATAGTTTGAATACTCTAAAGACAAAAGGTTTACCTTAAGTGAGGTATTCAATGTGACTGAATTACCAGAATTTTATCTAATTTTTCTTTCTTTTAAAAAAAATAAGTGTGTTGTAAATATATAGTTGAGTATCTTAAAAACAAACAAACAAGAAAACTCACTGCAGCTGACCAGGAACTGACTCAACAGTGTCATACTCTATTGAGCTTCTGAGGTCTTAAATCAGGCAGGAGAAGATTGCCAGTGTTTTTCCCTCAGAGCCACTGGTGGACTTAAACTACCAGAGAGGTGTAGTCTCTGGGTTGTAGTGCCATTCCATATGGACTATGCTCCAGGGTTATCCTACCGAGTTTGTTAAACATACTAACATACATTTTATTTTATTTTAAAATTCATATTGTCATACATTTTATTTAGATGTATTCATTCTACTCATAGCTGAAACTTAACCAATGATAAGGTACAAAAGGTTACACTGAAGACCCTGTAGTGAGAGTGTCTGGATGAGAATACAAAGAGCTTGACAGAAACCCAGGTACAATGTAAGGGTTTGGTAACTATTTAGATTGCAATTATATATTAGACACTAGGTTAACTACTCTATAAGCCTTATCACACTTAATCCTCACAATAACAATAAGGTTATCCGTTTCATTCAAAGAAGAGAAAATATGAACCCAAAGAGACATTATTAGCTCCACCAATATTATATTCACCTATGTGCTAGAGGATTTACCAGCAATGAGGTTTCTTCTGTGTATAAATGCAAGCTCTATTTATACTGATATACATACAAAGTTCATAAATTTTATATACATTGTTTTTCACACTGGATCTTTCCCCTTTACTTTACCCATCCAGAAAATACTTTTTTATTACTGGCATATTAGATTCTGAAAAATTTCACACACAACAGGCCTAAGAAAATATTAAAAAAAAGAAAAATCTGAACCCTACATTCTCATTCTCATATTCTCTCTCCCTCCCTCTCTCTCTTTCAATCTCTCTCTCTCTCTCCACACACACACACACACACACACACACACACACGCAGATATGTGAGTGTGTATGTGTCACATATATACAGAGAGAACACCAGTAGCCTAGTAGTAAGCTGTGATGCAATATCAAAGGTTTAAATCTACCAGCTGCTCTGTAAGAGAAAGATGGGAAAATGTCCTCTTATGTGATTTATAGTCTTAAAACCTGCTTGAGAGTCACCTATGACAGCATGCAACGACAACGTCACTCCATAATATATATGTGCATTATCACTTTTTGTGCTGTTGGGTTTTTTGTTTTTTCCTTTTATTGCTCGGGGGTTTTTTGTTGTTGTTGTTGTTTCTTAAAGACTTTTATTATTAAAAGCTTTACTTTTTGTGTTTTTTTCCCTAGTGAATAAAAGTGTGACTTCACTGGACCGAGCCTGTGGGAAGCCTGGGGCAGGGACAAGAAGTCTCTGAGGTCAGATGTCTGAATCTCCATCTGCTGTCTGAGCCTGGTGGTGGCCATCTGTGAAGGGCAGCACAGGAGCTCTCTCCCAGCAGAGCTATAGCACCGTGGTGGCCAGGCTTGCCACCTTCTGCCCCTTTGTCCTGCTGCACCCTGTCTGGCAGGGCATATCAGTGTCAGCCTGGGTTCTCCTTTCAGGTTTCTAAGTTCTGGTCTGAGAGCAGGTGGTGGTCTCCCTCCCAGTGTTTGCTTCACTTAGTTTTCCAGCATCTGCTCACAAGTGTGGGCCACAACACTGAGCTTGAGGGCCAAGCTTCACGGCCATCTCACAGTCCTTCCTTGAAGAGTAGCTGGAGCCCTCATGGGGCTGCCCTGTGGCCAGCTGGGTGAGGTAAGGGATCTGGGCGAACAGCTCCACCTCCACGTGTTGGACCTAAGCTGTGAAGGCAGCAGCCTGCCGGTCCAGCAGCCGCTCAGTGGTTTTTTCCTTGGACATCCAGGATCACGTTACTTGCATTTTGAAGAATGGCACCAATTTCCCGCTGGAGGTCTTCCAGGGCGCGCAGTAACTCGTTCGCCAGGCTGTAGGTAGCCATCATCGCCCTAAGAACCCTCCACAGGAGACTCTCCTCTGCGAAAACCGACGCTAGATCCTGTGCTGCTGTTTTTAATATCCAACTAAATATAGATCTAATGTCTGTCTTTTATTTACATCTATAACAAAGGGTTGTTGTTGTTTTTTTAAGTCAGATCTCAAGTTTTGGGTGTTTTAAATGAACCAAAACTGCTAACACGGCGATATAATTATGAAGGTATTCAGGAGCTAGAAGAGAAAACAAATCCCAGAAGTTATTGCCTTAACCAAATGGAGAAAGATTAGTAAAGGTTCCTTTGATGTTGGTATTTTCGTAAGTTAAAGCAAAACTGGTTTTTGTACTTGTGCTATCCAGCTGTTTGATAGATACGGAGCACTGTGTTGTTTCGTGTATTTTCATTTAAAAGCAAAAGGAGTATGCTATAAAAGAATTTATAGTTTGAAAAAAATAGTGAGCAGTGACAAAATCTCCCTTTGTGAGCTAAATTTCCATTTAAGAAGCTCTGGCAGCATAGTCCCCAGGAGGTTGCCCTGTTAACCCAAAGGCAGAGCCTCTTGTGGTTCAAATGTAGCAGTAGGTCTTCGGGAGAAACACGGGTCAATCACTGGTGATTTAGAATCTCTGAAAAGCTGCTGCAAGGTCAGGTAAGAGTAGGTTCTGAATCGACAGACGCTATTTGGTTATTTGATGTGGCGCTTTTTTTTTTTTTAATCTTTTTAAAAACTTTTATTCTGTCCAAACAATTATTCCAATTCTTTTTTTTTTTTTACCTTACAACATAAATACATTTTTTAAATCTAAGATTTAAGATTTAAAAATATACCAAACACTGCATGGTAATTTAAACAACATGTAATACAGCTTTCTCTACCTTTCCCCCAAATGAACTTATTATATATAGGCCTGATAAAAGCATATACTAAGGTATGTAGAAGGAATACCATTACAGAATACTCAGTTTTGTTCGCTTTTTAACAAGGAATAAGTCCAACTTGGCATTCAGATGCAGCATATGAACAAGACTCAAGTGGGCTACATATCTTAAACGAATATAGAAATTGATTTCAACAGTCTATTAATTTAACTGTGTACCCAATTATTAGCTATAATATTTGGAAATGTTTGAGAATTATAAAATTACTAAATTTTTAAAATATTTTCTACATATATAGATGTAATGATAGTCATAAGAAAGTAATGTAATGATTTTTATTAAAATAACTAAGAAAACTGCTAACTTGAGAGAAAGAAAAATATAGAAAAATATACTCAGGTCCAAATAATTATGTCTATCTATCTATCTATCTATCTATCTATCTATCTATCTATCTATCTATCTAGTAGCCTAGTGGCAAGAAACTGTCCTGCAATCCCAAAAGCACATGACCAAGGCCACCAGGTGCTATGCAGTAGAAGGGTGGGCAATCTCCTATCATGGGATTAACTGCCTTTGAGTACCCACCAGAGAGTCAAATATGAGTTGGTACTGACTCAACAGTATACAACATCAACAATAGATGATTGATTGATTGATTGATTGATTGATAGATAGAAAATTGTCATGTGCCATCAAGTCACTTGCGACCCATAGAGACCCTATGTATAGCATGTCTAAACTCTGCCCTGTCCTGAGCCAGTCTCACTAATTCTGACACACCAATCCCCTTTGCCCCAGTAATTGTATCAATCCATCTCATCTGGGGTCTTCGTCTCCTGCACTGTCTGTCCACCCTTCTGATCATGATGTCCTTCTCCAAGGACCAGTCTCTCTTGGCCACATGCCCTAAGTATATATAGATATGTTGTTGTTACTGTTGTTTACCATGAGTTAACCCCAACTTCTACTTGACCTTCTGGCTGGTTTTCAGAGTCAGTTAATTACACAGGAGGAAAGTGCTCTTCCTTCTTCCAAGGAGCAGCTGGTGGATTTTAACTCCATACCTTTGGAATTGGAATGCAGTTTCTTGTCACTGTGCCACCAGAGCTCCGTAGGTAGGTAGGTAGGTAGGTAGATAGATAGATAGATAGATAGATAGATAGATAGATAGATAGACAGACAGACAGATAGACAGACAGATAGGTCACGATGGCACCTAGTAAATAGTATAAATATATAAAATAAATTTAGATTTCTTGTTATGGCCCCCTAGTGGGTGTAGAGTTGTACTGTCAACTCAAAGGCACAATTTAACTGGAAGAAAAATGATGGACAATCTTCCTCCGGGCATTTTACAGCCTGTGAAAACACACTGGATGGCTATTTAGGAGTCAATCTTACTTGATCATAATGTATTTGCCAGTTAAACATCACATTAACAATTGTAAGATAACATTATCTTGTATATCAGTACAGTTCTGTTCAGTGTAATTTCTTCGGTCATTCTGCAGTCAAGAGAAATCAATACTTCTCTTATAATCATAATATTTTAGCTATTTCTAAAGCATCATATGCCATTTATAGATTTTTCACTAATGCTAACATGATAATTTTCTAAATTTAATATAATTATATGTATGTTAATTTTTCCAAAATGTTTCAGTAGTCTTCCAATTTTTTATTACTTTTTCTCTTGAAGAGGCCAAATTTTAAATGAGAAATACTAAAACACGATAGTCAGTTTTTAAAAACTGACAACTGAGTTAGATATTGTAAAAAGCACACGATAGGGTGAAGTCATTGTCATTGAAATCTAAAAGAAGGAAAAAAATACACTGAAGGTATATTACGGTCCAGAGGGCTATTAATCATGATGCTTCAGTGAGTCCAACAGGTAATATGATTATCCTCATTTTAGATTGAAAGAAAGCTCCTTTTATAATAAATCCTTTTTCTATTAAAACCAAGATATCTGCTTCAGTGGGCATCTTTGACACTTATGTAAAAGTGGTTATGAACAGAAACTAAACTAACATTAGTCTGTGGATCTGATTTATTTGGGTCCTTTTGTGAGAATGCTACAGGATCAGTGTTTTGTTCTGCTGTAGGTAAAGGACTCAGAGCCTCCTAAAACTATGATATTTGTTCACTTATGTCCATCCAAGCATATTGGTCAGCATTAAAATAAAAAGAAAACCAAAGCAAGCAGAGTTATTCAGCTGTGATACTGTTATATCAAGAAACTCCAGCCAATTACAAACAGCTAAAGTTTTTACTGTCCTTGCCTTTATACAATTGTTCTTCTAAAAGGAAATGTTTCAGATGCATCTGAATGATGTTACATAAGTAATTATCACAAATTAAAGTGGTAGAAAAATAAATGTAGTTATTCCCATGTTAATGTTTCTACATTTTTCCAGATTATATCTCAGGCTTTACCAGTCCCTATTTTTAACTTCTTGTTAATATACTTCATTGAATGTTTAAATAGCAATACTTGACCTCATCATCCTTCAATTACACTTATTTCTGACTTGTCTATTCTAATTTATTATCTGTTTATCAGATACTCAGGCTGAAAACCGTCAGTATGTTTGTTTTTATTGCCTTACCAAATCCAGAAAACAACCCTATGGATAATTTAGTAGGAAAAATAAACATTTTCATCTACTTCTCTACCTAATTTGTCATTATTACAATTTAGACAACTATTGTTTCTCTGAAGGCCTACTAGCTAGTTTATGGGTCCTGCTCTATTCTACTCAGCACTGTTATTGTTATGTTCTTGTTATGTTCTTGTTATGTGCCATCAAGTCACTCATGACTAATAGTGACCCTATGTACAACATCCCTAAACCCTACTCTGTCCTGTGCCAATCACACCGTCTACGACACACCCATCCAGATTACCCCAGTCACTGAATCAATCCACCTCATAGAGGGGCTTCCTCTCCTGCACTGTCCCTCTACTCTCCCAAGCATGACGTCCCTCTCCAAGGACTGATCCCTCCTTGTAACATGTCCAAAGTATGTCAGACGAAGCTTCAGAATCCTTTCGTCCAAAGAGCAGCTTGGTTTAACCCTCTCCAGGATGAACCTATTAGTTTTCTTAGCAGTCCATTGTATATTCAATACTTTCTCCAGCTCAAAGGCATCAATTCTTCTTCTATCCTCCCTAGTTATTGTCCAGCTCTCTGATGCATAACAAGTGATTGCAAAGACCATGGCCAGTATCAGACACACCTTAGTCTCCAGAGTGATGCCACTGCTCTTTAGTACTTTGGAGAGGTCCCTAACAGCAGACTTTCCCATCACACTACATCTTTTAATTTCCTTACTACTGGTGCCAAGAGTGTTGACTGTGGAGTCAAGAACTGCGAGAAGTCCAGGCTGGGTTTAGAAGGGGTCACAATACTAGGGGTAATGTAGCTAATTTAGATGGATTTTAGCTGAAAACAAGGAATACCAGAGGATGTCTATCTATGTTCCCTTGATTATGCAAAGGTGCTTGACTGTGTGGATCATAACAAACTATGGATGACTCTGAGAAGAATGGGAATCCCAGAACACTTGATCGTGCTAATGCGAAATCTATACTTGGACCAAGAAGGAGTCATCAGAACAGAACAAGGAAACACCACATGTTTTAAAACTGGGAAGGGTGTACACCAAGGATGTGTCCTACCTTTTCAACCTGTATGCAGCATAAATCATCCGGGAGGCTGGGCTCTATGAAGAGAATTATGGCATCAGGATTGGTGGAAGATCTATCAACAATCTGTGATATTCAGATGACACAACCCTGCTTGCTGAAACTGAAGAGGACCTGAAGCTCTTGCTGCAGAGGGTCAAGGACTACAGCCTTCAATATGGACTGAGGCTCGATGTCAAGAAGACAAAGATTCTCATCATTGGACCAATTGGCAGCATCAGGATGGACGGTGAAGAGACTAAGATTGTTCACAGCTTTAGTTTGCTTGGTTCCATGGTCAACACATCAACACTCTCTATACTCAGCAAATTATCTTAAAATTCTTATTTCAGAATTACTTCTTTTACCCCATCAGTTAACTTTTAATAACTACTTTAACATCAAAACCAAGAGTGTCAAATAAACATTTTAAATGTTGGTGTCCAAGACTCTTGACAACTAAAGCTCAAGAGCATATTCCCAGTTTAGCATTAGCTACTTTGTTCTACAAATTTTCGGTTTAGATCAACAGTCATGGCTGTTTAGTGTGGATTCTTGAACTTTTATACTGACTTCTGTATACAACAAAACACTGCCAGAGTGCCTCCTAATAGAATTATGTTTCATTTTATGAGTCTTTTTGCAAACTATCTCTTTCAAAAAGTCCTCCTTGACCATTAAGATAAGAAACTTATTCATGTTCAGTTACAGTAAAAGAAGAATACATGCATGGAGTTTATTATTCAGTGTGGCTTTCCTGGCCTTCTGAATTTGACTTGACCATGTGAATGGGTGTGAATATGTAAATAAGATGTGCTAGCATATTCACAAACGGATTGACTATCTCAGGATTACACAAGGGGGCTGGCCATTCTCAACAATTTTTAAGGGGATTGACTGAAGCGAAGATGCTTCTACCAAGTCTGTTGGACAACTTGGGGTCGATGTACATAACTGGCTGGACTGAGAACTCTAACACTGCCCTAAAGCCATGAGACTCAAGGCTGAAGTTTCTGTGAGCACAGTTCAGGAACCATCCTGACTATTCTGCTTCTGTGTTGTTAGCCTAAATTAAGATTTTGCAGCCATTACCTTAGCTCTCTCTGGAAGCAGGACTGGCATCACTTCCTAAATAACCTGCCTCCAGAAACTCTGAACTTTGATAAATGTCGATGGCTGTAAACGGGCTTCAGAACTCTTGTTCATAGCGTCGTTATGAGTCGTGCTCAACTTGAAGGCAATCAACAACAACAACAAATATATATATATATAATTTTCAATATAGTACATATATAAATATTAAGTTTTATATTATATTAGTATTAATTTTAATTATCTATCTATAGGCTGCTCCTTGGAGGCAAGGATTCTGGGGCTTCGCCTGACATACTTTGGACATGTTGTAAGGAGAGACAGGTCTTTAGAGAGGGACATCATGCTGGGCAGAGTGGAGGGACAGCACAGGAAGGGAAGACCCTCTATGAGGTGGATTGATTCAGTGACTGGGGTATTCAGGATGGGTGTGTCAGAGGCAATGAGATTGGCACAGGATAGAGCAGGGTTTAGGGCTGCTGTACATAGGGTCGCTATGAGTCAGTCGCAAAAGACTCGATGGCACATAACAACAACATACATATTTACACACACGCACACAGAGGGAACGTTAGTGGCCTAGTGGTAAAAAGTTTTGCTATGATCCCAAAGGCCTGCAGTTTGAAGCCAACAGCTGTTCCATGGAGAATAATGGGCAATATATACTTGAGCAACTAACTGCCTCTGAAAACCTGGTGAAGGTTCAGCTATCAGTTGGTCCTGGCTCAATGGTACACAACAACAAACCGTGTGTGTGTGTATGTGTGTGTGTGCGTGCACGTGCATACAAGGGAACAACTCTGTTGGCCTAGTTGTAAGAGGCTGCACTGCAAACTTGAGGCAGGAGGTTTGAATCTAATTATTGCTCTTCAGGAGACTGATGGATAATCTCCTCTCATGCAATTAACTGTCTCTGAAAACCCACTGAAGGGCCAGTTATGAATTGGACCCCACTCTAGGGCACACACCAACAACATACACATCAACAGTTAACAACAACATACACATATATATTTATACATACACATATTATTTAGGTAACACAAATTAATGCCGGTGTGTCAAAACTGAAGAAAAACACAAAAGTCACTAGTCTCAAGGTGATTCTGATTCTCAAAAAAAGGAGGCACTGGGTTTCTGGCAATATATGTCTTTACAGCAAGAGTCTGCCCATATTTTCCCCACAGGGAAATTTGGTAGACTTAATGCTACCACCCTTCTGGTTAGGAGCTGTGTTGTAGTAGACAGTTCAAAATTACTTTCCTAGCCATTGCATTGTCTAAGCGTATCGCAATGGGAAAGTCTGCTGTTAGGGACCTCTCTAAAGTACTCAGGAGCAACAGTGTCTCTCTGGAGACTAAGGTGCGCCTGATACAGGCCATGGTATTTGCAATCGCTTGTTATGCATCAGAGAGTTGGACAATGACTAGGGAGGACAGAAGGAGAGTGGATGCTTTTGAGCTGTGGTGCTGGAGAAGGGTTCTAAATGTACCCTGGACTGCCAGGAAAACAAACAGATTTATCTTGGAGAGGATTAAACCAAACTACTCCCTGGAGGCAAGGATTCTGGGGCTTTGTCTGACATACTTTGGACATGTTGCCAGGAGGGACGGGTCCTTGGAGAGGGACATCATGCTTGGGAGGGTGGAGGGACAGTGCAGGAGGGGAAGACCCTCTATGAGATGGATTGATTCGGTGACTGGGGTAATCGGGATGGGTGTGTCAGAGGCGGTGCGGTTGGTGCAGGACAGAGCAGGGTTTAGGGCTGTTGTGCATAGGGTCGCTATGAGTCGGAAAGGACTCTATGACACATAACAACAACCACAACAACAAGCCATTGCATTCAGGGTTGGTGTTTTGTTTTGTTTTGTTTTTCACGTGGCTCAGTGGGATTACAGTAATTATGTGAATGAGGTAATGGCAACTTTTGCATGGAAATAAACAAACAGAATGTATGGATGACTAATGAGGGTTTGGTCAGTTTTGCCCTTCCACTAGGCTTAAACTGAGTACGTTTAGGTGCAGAAAGGAGTATTTTCACTTTTTCCCAGAAATAAGAAGCAAAAAGTTCAGCACATCTTTTGTGCCAAGATTGCTGTGGAAGATCGAGAAGGACAGAAATTAAGATACTCGAACAGAATCAGAGGTAGTGTAAAATTAGAGAGCAATGTGAGACAAAACTGAACTGGAAACCACTATCCACTGCAGTCAGAGTGGAGGGCCTGGGCCCAAGATAAGAATGGCTTGGGTGGGGGTGGGGAGCGTCATAATAGACAGGATAAAAACAGCTCTGTAATGCTGGACCATTGTTGCAAGCTTGAAGATCAGTGGGCTCGTGGCCATGTCTAAGATTTCTTGACTGAAGCCTTGTGTCCTGACTTCTTCCTATTGAATCATAACCTGTTAACTTCCCTAATAAATCATGTTATTTTAAGTATGGTCCATGAATTCTGTGTAATTAGTGGGTTTAGTAGTAGATTAGAGAAAGCCCTGGAAGAAATAATTCGTCTTAGAATTGGTTAAAGCAGGTGTGGGAGCACAGAAGCATGACTCATCCGAGAAGAACAGGCTTTGTGATGTTGATGTATGAATGAGGACTCTTCCCCCTTGTGATTAGTGGAAGTCAGATGCTGTTACTCCCTTGCTGGTAGTACTGTTTTTACAACAGCACAGCAAGAAATGTATTGAAATTCAATCCATGAGTGGCATTGAGTTAAAAAGACAAAGGAATAGAGAGAAGAAAACTGCCAAATATTACCATATAAAGTCTATTGGAATATTTACTCATATCCATGTTATTATTGCCAGCATTTTTGTTCCTCTTCTATGTTGATTTTCAAGTTACTGAAGTGTAGTCATAATGACCAGATCTGCTATATCTTAATGAGTGATCCCTAGGTGATGAAAGCAACATGAATTTCTGCTTTTAAATCTAAACTGAGTGAGTTTACTGTGTCAAATAGTTTATTTAAAGGAATTAAAAAAGCTTCTAAAAATTTGGCAAATATATTTTAATAATACTAATGCAAACAGTAAAATTTTGCATGATCAGGCAGTATCAAGACATGTTAAAATTTTGAAAGAAGTATTTTTTTTGAAAGAAGTACTTTTAAGAAAGAAATTTTGTTTAAATGTACCAAATAGAAATCTAAATGTGTTTAAGCAATTATATACGTTGACATATTATTTGTCAGTAAACTAAACTATGAATTTATTTTGTAAAATATGAAATTATTAAAAAAATATTTATAGAGCTTTGAGTCTTGTCTTTGCCTAACATGCTAAACTCTGCCTGAAGCATAAAAACTAGACTGCCGTTCTTATCTTTCATTGCAGTTGGGTGTCAGGAGAAGGTAAAGAAAATTTCTTGTTATCTTAATACAGAAAAGAAATCTACTTTTAAAATGATAATTTAGCAATTATAGACACACAATTGAAAGAAATAGAATTGAGAACCCAGAAATCACCTCATGTACCTTCATAAACTGGTTTTTCACAAGAACACAAAATCAGTTAACAGGGTTAAACAGCAACCTTTCTAACAAATGTTATTGTTATGCGTTGTTGAGTCACTTGTGACTCATAGGGACCCTATGTATAACAGCCCTTTACCCTGCTCTATTCTGTGTCAATCTTGTTACCTCTGACACACCTACTGCCATTACCCCAGTCACTGAATCAATCCATCTCACCAAGGATCTTCCTCTCTTTCACTGTCCTTCCATCCTCCCAAGCATGATGTCCCTCTCCAAGGACTGCTCTCTACGATGAAACTTTTTGTTCTCCTAGCAGTCCATGGCTTATTCAATACTCGTCTCCAGTGCCAGAGCTCAAAGGTATCAATTCTCATTCTATCATCCCTATTCATTGTCCAGCTGATGAATAGCTAGTAATTGCATAGACCAAGGCGTGGACCAGGCATACTTTAGTCTCCAGACTGACATGATTGCTCTTCATTACTTTGGAGGGGTCTCTGACAGCAGACTTAGTCAATCAAATTAGACTTTTAAATTCCTGGCGGCTAGTACTAAAAGTGTTCATTGTGGAGCCAAGCAAACTTAATATGTTAATAGTCTCAATCTCTTCAGCATCTATGATGATAATGCAAATTGGCCCAATGGTGAGAATCTTTGGTTTCTTGATGTTGAGCTTCAATCCATACTTAAGGCTGCAGTCCTTGACCTTCTGCAACAACCATGTCAGGTCCTCTTTAGTTTCACATGCAGGGTTTTATCATCTGCATAACGCAGATTGTTGGCAAAGCATTCTCCAATCCTGATGCCACAGTTTTCCTCTTAGAGTCCAGCCTCCTGGATAATCTGTTCTGCATATAGATTGAAAAGGTATGAAGATAGGACACATCCCTTGGATAAACTCTTCCCAATTTTGAACCAGGCAGTGTTTCCTTGATCTGTTCTGACGACTGCCTCCTGGTCCAAATATAGGTTTCATAGAAGCATAATCAAGTGTTCTGGGACTCCCATTTTTCCCAGAGTTTGCCACAGTTTATTGTGATACACAGTCAAATACCTTTGTATATAGTCACTACAACACAGATAGACATTCCTCTGGTACACTCTGCTTTCACCCAAATCCAACTACCACGGCCTCATCTAAATCCAGCCTGTACTTCAGCCAATTCTCTGTTGGTTGCATTTTTTTAAAAAAAAATTTTTTTGTTGTTGTTGTTCTTGTGATTTGGTTTTGTTTTTAATGTGAATAGGGATTTGATTCTTAGAAGAACCTAATAATATATTTTATTCTCTTCTGGTCATAGAGTTTTTGTTATGCTTACAAGTCTAGTCATGCTGTGGAATAGGGTTACTAGAGTTATTAGCTTTCTTCTCACGGATTTTACAGTCTTTGGTTTTACTCCTTGGTCCCTGATCCACCTTGAGGATTGTGTGTGTGTGTGTGTGTGTGTGTGTGTGTGTGTGTGTGTATGTGTATGCTGTGAGATATGAGCCTTGATTAAATTTTCTGCAGATGGTATTCCAATTTTTCCAACATGACTGGAAAGCCATTAAAACATTTTTAAATTAAACTTTAAAAGACTTTAAATTAATGGTTAAAAAATTATTTGACAGGGTAAAAACAAAACTCACAGACTGGGGAAAAATATTTGATAATGGCATGTCTGAAAGGTACTCTGTCTAAAATTTACCGAATAAATATAAAAAATAAAATTTATAGAATACCACATAACAAAAAAGTTAAACAACCCAATCACAAAATGAACACAGAGTATGAATGGATACTTCACAGAAGAAGACATTGGAAAACAAACACATAAGAAAATGTTCCAAAATTATCTATCAGAGAGATACAAATCAAAACAACTATGTAATATCACCTTATCCCAGCAATAATAGCAAATTATAGTATGGCAGCAAACAATAAATGCTGGTGAGGTTCCAAAGACTGGAACTCTCTCTTATTCACTGCGGATGGAGATGTAAACTTGTAGAACCATTATAGAAGGTGATATGGTACTTTCTCAAAAACTTGGGGGGGGGGAATATCATTTGTCACAGTAATTCCACTCCTAGGAATATACCCTGAAGAAACCAAAGCCACAACTCAAAAATATATATGCCCTTTTAAAAATTATTGTTGCTATGCTAGTCATACAAGCAAAGAGATGGAAACAATTCAAGTGTCCATCAACAAATGAATGGACAGAAAAACTATTGTATAGTCACACAACGGAATATCATGGCACAATGAAAAACAATGAACTCACGCAACTTTAAATAATACGGATGAGCCCAGAGGACATTATGCTGAGGGATATATCTCGGTCATAAATTGACAAATACTGTATAACAACAGAGTTGTAAAACAAAACTGACATGGGAGTTTGGGGGAAGAATAGGAACAGAGTGGATAAATAACAGCACTGGAACAGATGAGAGGAGGAACTATCTGAAAGGAATATATGATTAGGCATTATAGGTATGACAACAACCTGCAACAAGAGGTACACTGCAAAGCAGAGTGGAGGAGAATTAGAGAGGCGAGAAAAACGTCCAACAGAAAAAAAAATGAAAGAAAACCCAATTTTTCTGTAACTTTCTTTAAAATCACAATTTTTTTAAAAAATTAAATACATCTTTATACTATATACTAAAAAGTTAATCAACACTTCTTAGAACAAACAACAATAGAAGTATCACTGAGTGAAACAGATTTATTTGAATGTGGCCAGAACTCATCCTCATCATGCCCAACTTTCCATCCATTGAAGATACAATTTCTGTATTTGAACCACATTATAAGGTATTACATATACTAAAACATAAACTAAAATAAAAGCCCATTTAAATGAACTGATTTAATATATTTTGATTGTTGTTGTGTTGTGCTGTAGAATTGAGTACGGCTCACAGTGACTCTATGTAAACAGATCTGAACCCTGTCATATTCTGTGCCTTTCTTAAATCTCAGGTGCTCTCAAGCTCATTGCTGGAATCACTTTCTTTCCTTTGCCATTTCTCCACCTTTCCAAGCATAATGATTCTCTCCAAGAAATAAGCTCTCTTAGTAACATGCTCAAACTATACTACTTTCTCCTAAGGTAATATTTTCATAGGAAATTTTGCAAGCAACCTAACAGTATTTGATTTCAACAACAATAAGAAAATTAGGAGACCGTGAGTCAAGAATGCAGTATGGGAAAAAACAAAGATAAAAATCTATATACCACCCATATCTAAATAGTAGTTTCTGTACTTAAGATGATCAATATCACTGTGACTTTTTCACAGTATATGACACATTACATTTTCCATAATCAGTACAATAAATTACTAAGTAGAATACTGGAAATCTATAAATTTGTTTTTATCAATTTGTTGGTATTTTATCTCCTGCAGAGTAGTGGGTATTTTCAAACCATCTACAAGCACCTCCAAGGGAGAAAAATGTAGCAGTTGGCTTTCCTAATGATTAATTTGAAAACCCTATGAGGCAGTTCTATTCTGTTCTAAGAACTGGCATAGATTCAACAGCTATGAGTTTTGTGTTTCAGTATTACATTAATTAGTAAGACAAAATATTAATTTATTTGATTTTTGTTTTTAGAATAATATGAAAAATATATTTTTAGATTATATATAGATTTATTGGGCTTTCTTACTACTTTTGATTTTTATTTTTCATTCTTCATATGAAAAAGAATAAAATAAAGACAGAAATAAAGGCTAAAGATAAATATAAATATTTTCTGAATCTTATTTTTTCTTTTCCATTCAAAAAAGACTAGGATGAAGATTATCAAAGCATTTAGTACGCTAGATTAAGCATAAAATCTGGATATTTACTAAAATTCTGATTGAATTTTAAATAAGTAGCTGAATGTCTGAGAGAATGGAGAGAATATACTGGCTATTGTTGCAACATAGAAATAAAACCAAATATTTCAATTCTCAATAAAGAAAAACAGTCAATTAAAAGAAAATATGCTCATTTGACATAATTTGATAAACACTGAATAGCTGTACTAACAAAATACCAACTTGCATGAATCTCTCCATTTAACAGAAAGAGCCCATTGAATAACCTGCAAAATAAAGAAAATAAAAATATTTAAAGTCATTCTCAAGCCACTATTCAAAGACACACACAACCTCTACACAGGCAAAATTATTGTATCACTTTCACAGACCCTATACCCTTAATGTCTGGGTTCACTTGCAGTTCTGCCCCTGTCTTGCTGCAGACACTGGACAAGGAATGAAACTGCAGTGTTTTGACACTCGGTTGACCCTGCTGACTGTGACTGTAAGTGGATTTCTTCTTCCTTCCTCTTTGAAGTCTAGGAATGAGCAAGTTTAGCTTTCCTCAATTAGCTTCCTCAAAACAACTATGTCTCCGACTGATGCAGGAATTTTTGACTCATTTTGGTTTAGCTTTTTAATAAGTGTCCCCATAACCTCCCTTTTCTATATAAATCATTTCCATAAGCATGAATATCTTAAACAGTTGAGGGAGAAAAGGAGACAATTCCTTCTGAGGGATTTACAGCCTCCCACAAACTCTCTGGAGGGTCAATTATGAGTTGATGAAATATCAGTTATAAGTTTTATCTATTAAGTTTTTGACTAGATTAAATTTAATTTGAGGACATTTTTGGAGCATTGTTTTTTGCTTTGTTTTCTTCCCTCCTCTGATGGCTTCTCTGTAGGGAGTTGCACTAGTACACAAAGAGTCATTTCTTTCTAGCAGAAAGCACTAGGAACTCTGAGAGAGAAAATGGGAAATCTCTTGCCCTCATTTATTGCTTTTGGGAAGCTATTTGGTCAGCTATGAGTTGATTCCAACTTGACAAGAATGAGGTTGGTGTTTTTGTTTGGGGTTTTTTTTGGTTTGTTGTTGGTTTTTTGTTTTTACTTTACCTCGCATAATGCACTTCTACAGAGACTGACTCTTCTGATATTATGTCTAAAATATTGAAAATAAGGTCTAACCTCCTTCACTTCTAACGAACATTCGCTCTGTACTTTTCCCAAGTACATTTTCACTGTACTTTTTCCAAATGTTTGTTCTTTTGGCAACAAATGTTCATTTGGCAGCCAATGTTATAGTGAGTATTCTCCACCCACACTGTAATTCAAAGGCATTCATTCTTCATCCATTCTCTTTACTATCTAATTTTTATATGCATATGAGATGATTGAAAATAACAAACATGGCTTAGGATAGGCATACTAGAGTAATGGGGGTAGGAGTGTCAGAGACAATGACATTGGTTCAAAATAGGGTAGGATTCAGAGCTGCTGTGCAAAGAGTGGCTCAGGGCTGCAGTTGACTCCAGGACATATAACAACATTATCAGGAGATTTGAAGACACATAACAACATCAACAATAACAGCAGTCCTCAAAACGTCTTTATTTTCAACACTATAATGAAACTTTCTGAAGAAACTTTCAGCCAAACTCTAAAGACTTAATGATTTACAACACTCTCAGATGATGTTGTGGACATTACCATACATTTAGTTAATATTGTTTAATAAACTTTGTGCCTAAAATTCCTTAACTGGGTGATGAGTATCTGTGGTGAAATCCTCATGGCTTAGCTAAAGACAACATAGGTAAAGAAACAGTAGAGTTTCTAATTACTCGATATGTGGGATAAGGTTTTTAAACTATCATCTAGTAAATGTGAACATATTTTTCAATGTAGAATTGGAGGAATATTTGCAAAGAGATGTCAGGAACTCCCTATTTCACAAATGAACTGATGCTATTAATAGGCAACTGTGACAGCAAGGATGTGCTTTTAAATGAGAACCTCATTTTATCACTGTAACATGGTCTTACTGGCATGAGTAGGTCCTTATTAGAGTGCATTGTTTTTACTGAAATGTCTGTTCACCAATCCAGGTAGCATACCATACACTGAAAAACAATTACATCTGTTATCAAATACATTTAACATAAAAAGATGAGAATATTTTTTTCTGATCAATTATATAACTTTATAGTCAAATATTCCAAATAAGTTTTATGAAACAGTGGTACATAAGAAATAAGATATTACAAAATACAGGGATGGTTATAGTTTTACCAACAGATGATTTATGCCACAATAAAATGTCACATATATGCCGCAATAGAATTCAACTTGTTAAGTATAGAGAAACACACTTACAAAATGAGCAGTAAAGAATTTAACCTTGGAAAATGTTGTAGAAGTAGTCTCAAAGTCCTTGGAATATGCTCCTTTATAAAACTATGTTTATCTGAGGTTCTTGGGTCATGACAGTCTATCAATGTGGCAATGTTATTTTTGTGTAAGATTTTAGGACTCATGTAATTACTTCAATCTTTGTGGAGTGTTTCAAGACTGAGGTAGGACATGATAGTAGTCAGTCACGTCTGTTTAACATGGTCCAATTAAGTGGATACCAAGGCTCAAGTGAATTTCTTTAGTTGAAAACACTTCATGTACATTGTCATACCCCATGGCCAAGAGAAATTAACATTTTCCATGAATGTGTTTAAGTCATTAGAAATTATGGTGAAGCTTAACTTGCTTTTTCTAAACACACTATCAGGAAAGGTCAATTATTAGAAAAGGGCATATTGTTTGATAAAGTAACAGATTCAGATAAAATGAAAGAAATTCTTATAAATTTGATTGACACAGAAAAGTCACGCAGTGAACTAAAACACATCAATGACTGTAAAGATACTACAAGTTTAGGCAATGTTTCATTCTGTTATACAAAAGTTTGCCATGAGAGTCACATAATGTTGTTGTTGTTATGTGCCGTCGAGTCATTTGCAACTCATAGCGACCCTATGCACAACAGCCCTAAACCCTGCTCTATCCTGGGCCAACTGCACTGCCTCTGACACACCCATCCCAATTACCCCAGTCACCGAATCAATCCATCTCATAGAGGGTCTTCCCCTCCTGCGCTGTCCCTCCACCCTCCCAAGCATGATGTCCCTCTCCAAGAACCCATCCTTCCTGGCAACATGTCCAAAGTATGTCAGACGAAGCCCCAGAATCCTTGCCTCCAAGGAGTAGCTTGGTTTAATCCTCTCCAAGATGAATCTGTTTGTTTTCCTGGCAATCCATGGTACATTCAGTACTCTCCTCCAGCACCACAGCTCAAAGGCATCAACTCTCCTTCTGTCCTCCCTAGTCATTGTCCAACTCTCTGATGCATAACAAGCGATTGCAAAGACGATGGCCTGTATCAGGCACACCTTAGTCTCCAGAGAGACACCGTTGCTCCTGAGTACTTTAGAGAGGTCCCTAACAGCAGACTTTCCCATCACGTTATGCTTTTTGATTTCCTGATTGCTGGTGCCAAGAGTGTTGACTGTGGAGCCGAGCAAACAAGCTGTGAACAATCTCAATCTCTTCGCCATCCATCCTGACGCTGCCAATTGGTCCAGTGGTGAGAATCTTTGTCTTCTTGACATTGAGCCTCAGTCCATACTGAAGGTTTCAGTCCTTGACCCTCCACAGCAAGTGCATGAGGTCCTCCTCAGTTTCAGCAAGCAGGGTTGTGTCATCTGCATAACGCAGATTGTTAATAGATCTTCCACCAATCCTGATGCCACACTTCTCCTCATAGAGCCCAGCCTCTCGGATAATCTGCTCTACATACATGTTGAAAAGGTATGGAGACAGGATGCATCCCTGGCATACACCCTTCCCTATTTTGAACCACGCAATGTTACCCTGCTCTGTTCTGACCACTGCCTCTTGGACCAAGTATAGGTTTCGCATTAGCACAATTAAATGTTCTGCGATTGCCATTCTTCTCAGAGTCAGCCACAGTTTGTTATGATCCACACAGTCAAATGCCTTTGCATAATCAATGAAACATAGATAGACATTCTTCTGGTATTCTCTGCTTTCAGCTAAGATCCATCTAACATCAGCAACAATACCCCTAGTACCACGATCCCTTCTCAACCCAGCCTGGACTTCTGGCAGTTCTCTGCTGATGTGCTCTTCTAATCGTTTTTGGATAATCTTCAGTAGAATCTTGCTTGCATGTGAAATCAACGACACTGTTCTGTAGTTTCCACACCCAGCTGGGTCACCCTTCTTTGGAATGAGAGTCATATAGAAGACAATAAACAACATGTGTCCCTTCAGAAGAGAAAATATGGAAGGTCTCCCAATAGACCTATATGTCTCCATGCAGACAATGGTCCATGTGCTTCCTCACATGGCTGATTTCAATCTGTATCCTTTCATTGTATTAAAGTCATGAGTCTAATAATTACCTATTATTTCAAATGCTGTTGTTGTTGTGTACTGTCCTGTTGGAACCGACCCCTTGCTGACCCTCCAGCAGGTTTTCAGAGGCAGTAATCACATAGTAGATTGCCCACCCTTCTCCTGCAGAAAAGCTGTCAGATTGAAACTGTGAGGCTTTGGGATCAAACCAGAAAACGAGACGCCTTGTGAGCTCATATCTAACTTAGCTCAGGTCAATTTCACATGATTAAAAATATTCCAATAAACTGATGATTTCATGTAAGTGTTCATGACGTGCTTTCTATACAACTAAATGCCGTGCATACATTAAAAAACAGTTCTCCTTTATGTTTCAGTACTTTATAAAAACTGGGACTTGAAGTATTTTGAAGACCTAGAATATTTTTTTCTTCTTTTTTACTGGTTCTCAAGTCTTATCAAGTCATCAAAACCAGTCATTGACATTCATTTCTACTTATTCTAGTTTGCCATCATTTACTATTAGAAAATGTGGGCAAAGTGTTATATCATTTTCTTCAAAAATTGACCATGTATGTTGTTGTTATGTGCCATTGAGTCACATAGCAACTCTATGCACAACAGCTCTGAACCCTGCTCTATCCAGTGCCAACTTTATTGTCTCAGACACACCTGCCCACATTACCATAGTCTCTGAGTCATTCTACCTCATTGAGGGTCTTTCTCTTTCGTCCTTTCCCTCCACCCTTCCAAGCATGATGCCCATCTCCAAGGACCAGTTTTTCCTTACAGCCCAAAGACTGTCAAAGGAAGCTTCAGAATATTTGCCTCCAAGGAGAAGCCTGATTTCACCTTCTCCATGATGAACCTGTTTGTTCTCCTACCAGTCCATGGTATATTCAACATACTTCTCCAATTCCATAGCTCAAAGACATCAATTCTCTTTCTATAATCCCTAGTCATTGTCCAGCTCTCTGATACATAACACTTAATTGCAAAGACTGTGGCCTGGATCAGATACACCTTAGTCTCCAGACTGACATCATTGCTCTTCAGTACTCTGGAGGGGTCCCTGACAGCAGACTTTCCCAATGCAATTCATCTTTTAATTTCCTGGCTGCTGGTAACAAGAGTGTTGATTGTGGAGCCATGAAACTTAAGCTGATAACAGTCTGAATCTCCATATTCTTCTAAAATCTCTTCTCTACTTCAGCTGTACCAAATAATAAAGGAAAGAGAGATTTATCACTTGGTCAGGAGTAGATCTTTGAAAATATTACAATTTGGTGCTGTCTATTGGTTCCAAGTACTGATAATTTTTATTTTTTATGCACAAGAGAGAAAAACTTGCTGATTATGTACCATCTTCACAAAGGACTGGTACCTACTTACAACATGCCAAAGCCTGTGATAGAAAGTCTTTGAAAATGAAGACCGCTAAATCTTGTTCCTATTGAAAAGTGTTTTATTTCAATTTTACTATATTTGACTATTTGAGCAATATTTTGTGTTTTCTCGGTATAGACCTTACATTTATCTTCTTACATTCTCAATACTTAATCTTCTCAATCTATTTCTTCCTAGTGATTTTACAAGTTTTGCTAAACATGTGTTCACATTCATCTTTCTCTTTGATTACTAAATAGATATATTAGAAATTAAGTAGGAAAAACTCTGGTGATTGTTAAAACCTTTGGCTATTAACTATAAAGTCAGTGGTTCAAAATCACTAGAGGCTCCACAGGAGAAAGAACAGTCAGCATTCATAATTAACACAGCTCTGAAAACTTCATCGGGTTTTCTACTCTGACCTATTGAGTTGGAATTGACTTGACAGCAATGTATTTGAGCAAGCTGGGTTCTGGATATATTTGTTCTATTACTAGAGGTTTGGTTAATATAAAATATTCTTTAAAGCTTAATTATTGACTATTATAACAGTGGTTTCATGAATTCTATATTTAGGTTGATCTCTAAAATCAAGAATTACAGATCAGAGAGGGTATTTAGATATAACTGATTAAAACTGACCACATTTAAAGCTGTGTCAATACTTGAAAAATATTTCTACTTTGAAATCAAAAGAAGAAAAAAGAAACACACATTATCTGAGAGTGGAAGGGGAAAGATTAATTAGCTTTTAAAGGAGAAGGTATTATAAAGATGACAATATGTCACACAGACTGGTACTAAAATACCAGAATTCCATCTCTCTGAAAATGCTTCTGGACACTTGCCCCCAACTCCCACTTTGAACATTATAATATCAAGGCATACTCAACTGGTTTGAAATTTTAATAACATTTTTAAAGAGCGAAATTAATGTGTTTTGACTAAAAAGGTTAAAGGAGCATTACAAAAGTCATATTTCTTTTTAATTAAGCAGTGTATTTCACTTAAGATAATGTTCTTGTGAGAAAAATGATACTGATGGCTGATAAATTATATAGAGGATGAAAAAGTTTATTTTGAAAGTAAGAACATTTGCTTCCCATAATCTTCACTTGAAAGAACATTATTGCTATTTATGAAGTGAACTAAATGAATGATAGATTAAAAGGTATTTGATGGTGTTTAATAGCTTGATAACAGAGGAAGATATATAGTTAAATGACAAATTGCTAAATTGTAACATTAATAATGACAACATTTAAAAGTCAAGAAAACAAGAATGCAAATAATCTTGAATACCAATTTATTGACATATGCCTAATTTTTTCTTATATCTATTTTTACTTGTAGCTACTCTATTTTTATTTGAAAAACAGTACTACCTCACAAATAACTTTACTTAAGATTACAAAACCAGAATTTCTGTATTTCTATAAAATTCTAGATATTAAATGTATTGATCGAGAAATAGATAATGTTTTTCTGAAGATATTTTATGTTGTTGTTGTTATATGTCATTGAGTCACCTGTGACCCATAGAGACCCTATGTACAGCAATTCTGAACCCTGCCATGTCCTGAGCCAGTCTCACTAATTCCAAAACACTAATCCCCATTGCTCCAGTCACTTTATCAATCCATCTCATCTGGGATCTTCCTCTCCTGTGCTGTCCCTCAGCCTGTCCAAGCATGATGTCCTTCTCCAAGAATCAGTCTCTCCATATCTAAGAATGTATTGTTGTTGTTATGTGCCATTGAGTCACCTGTTACTCATAGCTACTTTATATACAACAGCCCTAAACCTTGTTCTTTCCTGTACCAATCTTACAGGTTTTAACACACCTAGCCCCATTACCCCAGGCTGTGAGTCAATCCATCTCACTGAGGGTCTTCTTCCCTTGCGCTGTCTCTCCACCCTTTCAAGCATGCCCTCCTTGCAACATGTTCAAAGTATGTCAGATGAAGCCTCAGAATTCTTGCCTCCATGGAGCATTCTGGTTTCACCTGATGAACCTGTTTTGTTCTCCTAGCAAGAATGTATTAGAAATTGCAAAATTTCATAAAGCGGTACATTAAAGCAGTAACAGCTTTATTGCACTGCTATGTTTTGATGGAATTAATGAAAATAACCTAGACTCAAAGTTTTTTCAAGAGAGTTTTACTATATCAAATGTATCTGTACCAATTATTAAAATAAGGATTTTGAGAATTCACTTCAAATATACAGATACATTAAAATTACTATAAAAATTCACTGCATTATCTTTTTTGGTGTTTAAGGAAAACAGAAGACAGGTATTACTGTATACTAAAATGAGTACAGCAGTTTAGCAATGTCAGTGTACCAATGACCTTGGGATATTCCTTTTCACTATGTCTGTAAACAGTTCTTTCATTAAGTTCTAATGCATGACCTGTTTCTATAGGAATGTTTTGTTTATTTGTTGTCTGTTTTCTTGTCTCTGTCTAACCAAATAGCAAGGTTTGAAAACTTACATAGAAATAAAAAAGTATAAGAAACTCTCAAATTGCCATCAAGTCGGAATTGACATATAACTGACGTTCCAGTGGGTTTTCAAAGGCTATAAATACCATGGGAGGAGACTATCCATCTTTCTACCATTGAACAGATAGAGGTTATGAACTACCAAGGAAACACATCATTTGGGTTAATAGCACACTTCTGTATGGACATTATCATCCGAGCTCCCTAATATAGAAAGTCATTCAGAAAAAGAACATAATAATAGCTTCATAGTACATTTTTCATCCTGTAAGGACTAAATGAGTATGATATTTTTTTTTTATTCAATACTATTTATTCCAATTTTAGAAAACAGGATCTGGGGCTTTAAGGTTTATCATTCAGAGATATTTTCCAGCCAATGATTAACTGTTTATTTAGTGCTGAAGTAATTGTTGTATTAATGGAGAAAGGATTAGGATATGAAACAAACCCCACCCTACTAGAGGCTTATATAAATTCATGGGACCTCAGCTCCAGGCACCTTTTTTCATTGGAAATGCTTTCTTACTTGAGACATAACTTCTAGCTGTTCTCTAGTCTCGACACCAACAGTCTGCATCACCCATAGTCACCAATAAGCTGTGTCACAAGTGACAGTCAGTCTATAGGATCCTTCCCCATCACTCATCAATTTCTCCAGAACTGGCTGTATAGTTACAGCCATGTGTGTCACTCCCCTGATTTGTCTCGAGTCTCTGGGTGACCTTCTAGCAAATCTGAACCCAAGGTCCTTAGAGGAAATGGAGAACTGAGCCATGGATGGAGCTGTTCATATTACAAAGTATGAACATATACAGCTGGTTAAGCTTTTGGGACTACGTAGATCTGAGACTTCTCATAGAGCGTCATTAATCTTAGCAAGATGAATTATGAAAACACAGGACTGTGAAGTGACTATGGTATCAATAACCAAAAAACACCACCTTAATTGAAAATTAATTGGATTAAGTTTTTCCAAAAAGAAAACTGAGATTCAAGTTATTATTCTA
>NW_006399894.1:3669942-3707675 GCF_000299155.1 Elephantulus edwardii
TGAGCAAGCTATGTTTTAGCTGTATAATTTGATAAACTAGGGGATAATCCATGAAATTAAAGTTTTCTAAATAAAAATTCAAACAAAAATTTAAATTATAGTAATAATAAATGCAAAGCTTATCTTCTTCATGTATTGACATGTAACCATTATTAGTTAATATGTGTTATTTCTGATATTATATATATTTTTTCCTACACACATTTAATATAGACTATTTTAAGAATCTTAGCTTCCTCATCTCTCCTATCAAGAAAATATATTTGAATAATAATTTGAAGAATAATCATTTCTCTGAATTCTACAGATTAGCTTTATTTGTTATACTAGTCATACACATGGAATAAGACTGTATATAGTTTACATAGTCAAAATTTTAATTTGTTGTTGTTATGTGCCATTGAGTTGGAAACAACTCAGAACTGACCCTCCTCAGGTTTTCAGGGACAGTAAATCACATAGAAACTGATTGCTGTTCTTTCTCCTATGGAACAGCTAGTGGATTAAAATCTTCAGGTTGAAGTGCAGGATCTCAAATAATAAATCAGTCCACCAGTAAAAGAAGATACAACAGGATATCTTCCCAAGCTTAAAAGAGATAAAACATTCTTAAATAGGGCAAAAAAGTCAGTATAAAACATATAAATTGGTAAGTCCACTTTACTAAAATTAAGATTTTTTTAAAGTAAGTAACACTTTCAGAATTTGAAAAAATAAATCACAGCTGGAATTTTTGCAAAACATTTATCTAAAAAAAAAGGTTAAGATCTGAAAGATGGCATGTTTTCTGAAAGAAAAAAAAAATTACGGACAGCATAATTAAGCAGAGATCCAAAGACTTGAACAATTCCCTCCAGATAACAATATTGAAATTGCCAATGAGTATCAAAAAGGGCACAGTAATATTAATCATAGAGTGCAAACAGAATAAAAATTAGTGTGTACTATACATCATAAAAAAACACTAATATTTTAAATTATAGACAAATATATTGTGGTAATCATGTGAAAAATTACAATTTCCTACAATCGCTGGGAACAAAAACCGTTCCAATCTATTGTGAAAATGTGTGCTTGGAAGCACACATTGACACAATATTTAGAGGAGTTGGTACGTTGTTGATTTTTTTCATAGTAGCTCATAATTGGAGCAATTTTGTTCCTGGACACATACATAAAATAAATGGAAATGCTTAGAGCTGGTGAGAAAAATTTTGTGTAAAGTTGTTCATAGTATTTTTATTAGCTATGACTAGGGATGATAGAAGGAGAATTGGTGCTTTTGAGCTGTGGTGTTGGAGAAGAGTATTGAATATACCATAGACTACTAAGAAAACAAACAGTTTTGTTCTGGAGAAGGTGACACCAGGCTACCCCTTGGAGGCAAGGACTCTGAAGCTTCATCTGACATACTTCGAACATATTCCAAGGAGAAAACAGTTCTTGGAAAGGGACATCATGCTTGGAAGGGTGGAGGGACAGCGCAGGAAAGGAAGACCCTCAATGAGATAGATTGACTCAGTGATTAGGGTAATGAAGTAGGTGTGTCAGAGACAGTGAGATTGACACAGGATAGGGGGGAGTTTGGGACTGTTGTACATAGGGTCGCTATGAGTCGCAGGCAACTTGATGGCACATAACAACATAACCAAAATAGTTGAACCTACCAAACATTCATCACCTTTTGAAAGAATAAGGAAAACAGAATGCTGCACCTGTTCATAAGAATAGGGTTCAGATCTGTTGCTGATAGGGTTGTTATGAGTCTTACTTGACTCAACAGTACCTAACAACAACATAACATTTCATAAGAATATGGTAAAAATACAAATAATAGGAGCTCTGGTGGCCTAGTGGCAAGAAGCTGCACTGCAGTCCCAGAGGTGCACGGTTCGAATCCACCAGATGCTCTGCCAGGGAAGGAGGGACAATCTCCTCCTGTACGAATCAGATCCGATTTGACGGTACCCACACACAAAAATAATAAATAAATAAAAAATTTTTAAAAATACAAATAATACCCGTTCCAAAACCTACTGATAATTTGGAAAAACTTCGATCAATCCCACAAACATTATGAAAATGAGATAAAAAAATCAAGTAAAATTTAACTATTTTATTTTCTCTACAGATGCTATTAGGAGCTCTGGTGCAACAGTCTGTAGGGATCTGCACTGTTAACCTAAAGGAAGTAGGTTTGAATACACCCACAGCTCTGTGAGGGAAAGAAGGCTCATCTTCTCATTAGCAATACACAGCCTCCAAAAATACATTGCCTTTCACTCAATAGCAATGAGGTGAGATTATGATGATAATAATAGCTATTATTTCATTTACAAATGTTTCCCTCTTTCTCTTTTCTATTTGTGTAATCTGTGTTCCTGAAGATTTATTTTTTTCCCTCTTTTATCTGTACATTACTGTACTGCAATGTAGAACCACACCACAGGGTTTTCAAAGTTCTGATCTTTCAGAAACAGATTATCAAGACAATCTTCAGAAGTGTCTATGGGTAACTTCGAACTGTCATCCTTATCTAGTAGTCTTAAAACCTTGTGCTACCTAAAGAAGTTCACATACTTAACTTTCCCCCATAATGTTTACCAGCATCTGAATCACTCTCTGCTTTCAGAATTCACAAAGGTAAAAATAACCAAGATTTGTTGTCAAGGCAACAAGTCACAACAGACTGTTTTGAATCCACACTGCACCTGATACTGCATTATACTGTGGTCTTGTGACCTTGAGGCAGTTCAGACTCTTAGTAACTCTACATACAATAGAATAAAACACTAGGTCCTGCCCCAGCTTCAGCTATTTTTGTGCCTATGATAGTTATCCATCTCATTTAAAGTCTTGTTAACCCCTTAACTTAGGACCTTGATTTCTTTCTTCTGGTAACATGCCCAAAGCAGATGAAGTAAAATATCTCCTTCTTCACTTCTAGGAGTGATTTTGGCTGCACTGTTCTAAGAGAGATCTGGTAATATATTTTTTTCTTTTCCTGGCTGTTCATAGTGTTAATATTTTTCACCAATACTGTAGTTTATGGCACCAATATTCTTTGGTTTTCCTTATTGACATATTAAGAAGAAACTGAAGCTTTAAAAAATTCAGCTCAACTAATTACCATAGCTGTTGTCACTGCTGTGTATCACTGAGTTGGAACTGACCCATAGAGGATCCTCCAGTGTGATTTCAGAGATGGTAAATCACACGGAAGGAAACTGTCCATCATTCTTTTGTAAATTCAAATGGCATACCTTTTTATTTGCAGCACAATTCTTTACCACTAAACCATGGAAGACCCTCATTGAGTGTCCTATCTGTCAACCACATGGGAGGAGACTGAACACCTTTCTCCCACACAGCTGCCAGTGGATTTGAAGTCAGGGAGATGCAGCCTTTGGTTTAGCAGCACAACTTTCCATGAATTAAGCTAGCAAAAGTTTCTACATCAGTATTTCTCAAATAAACTCACTGCCAATTGGAAAAGATACACACTTGTTTTCCAGAACTATAAATCACACAGGGGATTGCCCATCCTTCTCCCATGGAGCCACTGGTGTATTTGAACCAGCAGACTGGCCTCACCTGTGACCTAACAGTGCAATTCCTTATGAACTAAGGACCCACAAGTTGCAAATATGTCTTCTTCAAGTTCTGAAGAAATGTTTTTTCACAAAGTTCAGCTTCACTGATTATATCTTGAGATATTAATTGAAAAATAAAGCAAAAGGCATAATTTTGTCACATATTTTTATAATGTTGAATCTTGGAATATTCTTTTATTCCATTATAAGGACTTCCTTTTAATAAATGCATAGAGTCCTGTTTCTAAAAATCCCAAAACTAAAACCCCACAGTAAACAAAAAAGAGCACTTCCCTTATTCCTGGTTAAAACTCACACTCATTTGTCCAGATGTAACAAAAATCTCACACATCTTTTCAGAAATTTTTATGAAAGTAAATGTTGCCTGTTTACACTGTGTGCATTTGTGTGTATGTGTATTTTGACTCCAGCATCTTTCATTTGTACTTCATTTTCTCCCTCATTTGGTCAAAGTAATCTCCTCAAGAGCACTGATACAATCTTATTCAGCTTTGCAATCAATATTTCATTCCATCTTCTCTTCACATACTAAATGGTTCAGTAAAATGTTTGGGAAAAGAACACAACAAATGACTATGAAATATTTCTATAATGATATAAAATATCAGTTTGTAAAATTAAAATTCAACAGTTATTATGTATCATTAATATGGTAGGTTCTTCACGTATGTTTTAGTAAAAGAAATACACAATTATGCTTTATTCCATCAGCTGGATACATAATTTTATTTAACTTTATTCATAACAATTATAAAGCTTTTGATATTTGTGACAGTTATTACAGGACTCAATATAAATGAGAAAAATCCAAAATATTTTCAGTGTTACATACTAACATTTTAAATACGTTTGATTTGTAATGGCTAAGATATTTAAAATGTGGCAACCACAAACACTATACTATCATTATCTGGCTTTGGAACATGTCACCTGCATTAGAATAGATAAAATGGCTTCTGGGACATATAGCATTGTAACATGTCATGTTCAAAGACATTACGAGCTACATCCCGGCTCACAATCTTAACTAACTTCTGTTCAGAAAAAAATTTTCTCTAAACACATATAATTGGAACTGCCATCTGTTCGCTGTAATACAATTTGATCATTGTAATTCACAAATACAGTTCCATTAAATTCGAGAGAATCCTAACACAATGTCCTTGCTATGAAAGACAGGGAAGAAGAGATACAAGAGAGAAAATAACACATTCTGATTACTCGAATTTAACACCATACTTCAGTTACTAAAATTGTATTGTGCAGCTTGGTTAGCATAATATTGATATTATGTTTTAGTGATAATAAAAAAATGACAAAAAAGCATGTGTAATTTTGAGCTCCATTCTACTCATTACTCTGAACATGACAAAAAATAACAAATTCTTCTTGTTGTTGTTATGCACCCTCTAATCAAGGAAGATTCACAGCAACTCTAAGATTAATGCCTTTAAAACCTGCCCTATCTTCTGCCATCCTCAGCATCCCCAACCCACTTGAGCCCATTGTTACGGTCACTGTGTCAATCCATCTCATCGAAGGTGTTCCTGTCTTTCGCTGATTCTCCACATTTCTAAACATGATGTTCCTTTCCAATGCCTGGCCCCTCTTAACTACAAGACAAAAGGCTGTGAAAAGGAGTTTTATCATCCTTGCCTCCTAGGAGCACCCTGGTGCTATTTTTTTTTGTTGTTGGTTTTTTCAGCATCTGAAAGTTAGACAATGACTAAGGATGACAGAAGATTTGATGCCTTTGAGTTGTATTGTTGAAGAGTCTTGAAACTTTCAGATGCCTAATAAGCAATTGAGGAAACAAATAGCTATCTCAAATAAAAAGAATTTTGCTTTAGTGGTAAGGAATTGCACTGTCAACCCAAATGTATGTGGTTCTAATTCACCAACTGCTCTATGGAAGAAAGATTTGTGATTTACTTCTCAATGATTTGCTGCCTCTGAACACTCCCTGGAGAATCAGGCTATAAATGGGTTCTGACTCAATAGTATATAACAACATATTGCTGTTGTTGTTGTTGAGTGCTGTCGAGTTACAGATGACACACATACTGACCCTATGAACCCGAGCACTGTTCACAGTTTCTGGAGGCAAGCCATTTTGGAAGTAGATGCCATTCCTGCTTCCAGGCTAGTTTTAATCGGGGAGCTCCACCAAACACTGTCCACCATGGGTAACCATTATCACATTTGTCACGTCAGTGTCACAGTTTTTAGCATCACAGCAGCCACGAGTTACCTCTCTGTACATCAATGCACAGACCAGAGCTATACCACTCAGAAGAATATTTAACAAAAAACAATTTAAACTAGGCCTGAGGGCTGCAGATTAAAATCACCCACCTAGGACTTGGAAGCATAACTTTCTGTCTACTAGGCCAATGTAGCTCTCTCTATGTTGTCGTTGCTATTATTCTTTATAATTTTCATATTTTTAAATTTACCTAAATGGTCTGTTAAGTTTTAATGTAAAAAAAAAGAAAAGAAAACATATTATACAAAATGGGTGACCCCAGAGGACATTATGCTGAGTGAAATATCTCAGTCACAAAAAGACAAATACTGCATATTGCCACTGTAGTAAAGCGGGTCTGACATCAGAGTTGAGGGAAACGAAGAGGGAATAAATAACATATACTGCATTGAAACAGATGAAGGAGAGGACTGTTTAGGAGGAATATAGGGCGACTCAACGGCACATAACAACAACAACAACATATGATTAGGTATGTTAAGAGTCCAGAATGAAAGCTGCATAGTGGAGTGGACTGGGGAGGGGGGGGGATTGTATAACAATGAAAGATTTTTTTTAAATTTTTTTTTTAACTTTTCAAAGAGAAAAGAGAACTGGGGAGGAAGAGTGGGCAGGGAGGAAAGTGCAACAATGAATGAATGGAAATCCAAAGTCTCTGTAAACTTTCATTAAAATAAAAAAAAAATTAAAAAAATACACAGGGAAAAAAAAACAAACCAGCAAAATTCTAAATTTATTGCTACTGAGTCGGAATCAACTCATAGTAGACCCTCTAGTGAGTTTGCAGAGGCTTTTCCCACTAGAGGAGGTAGTTCATCTTTCTTCAAAGGAGAAGCTAGTGGATTAGAGCCATTTATCTTCAGGTTGGCAATACAATGCCTTAGCACTAGGCCACCAGTGCTTCCCTCTGGCTTCCTAAATCATCAGATTTTTACTTTGTTCATATTTATTAAGTATGAAATGTAACACAATGTACCCTACTTTATCTATTTTATCAAGCAAGGTGTTTTTGTTGACTAAATTATTTACATTCTAATTTTATTGTGTTATTATTTTGCAGACATGTTAAAATATTCTAATTATGCACATTTCTTAGTTCTATTTGTCATACTATCATCACTAGCTTTATATTTTTTAACTGAAATTGCTACATGCATACAGATATATAATTATTATACTTTTAGGGAAGATTTTTGTTTTTTAGAGGCTTTATTTTTTATTTTTATCTATTTAGAAAAATATCATTTAGAAATTATTAAATAAGAATTACATTCTTTACCTATATTGAAATATACTTCGGCTTCTATGCCTTTTTTCATTAAGAGTAATAGATCTTTAAATGAATTCATATTGATGTGTGTCCAATTACATGTTTATATTAAGAATTTGATTTAACATCTTTGACTTCACAATTTAATTTTTAATTTCTTTCACTAAAAGTCGTGTGCATTTACATTTGCATGGCTACTTATTTCTGCTAATCTGTGCTATACAAACACGAATATTACTAACAATTTGATGACTGAAAACCTTACATTTCCATTGCTTTTCCATTGTTCCCTTAGAAAACATTCTATTACTGATAACTATTGAAAACTACTCTGTTATATTATTTCAAATAATTCTTAGTTCTGGATAATTATGGCAGGTCTTTTTTGTTGTCCTTTCTCTCAAAATTCATGATTGCAGTTATTTCCATGAATAAATGAATTTTATTTGTGGTTGATGTTGTCAATGTTGTTATGTGTGGAAACAACTAATTTCTGGCCCTCTGGTGACTTTTCAGAGATGGCAGAACTGCTGGAGGAGTGAAACTATCTTTGAGCTGGCAACACAGCTTCGCACTATTTAGCTATCAGAGTTCCTTGGTTCATTTCATGGACTCTGTTTATGTTACTTCCAATATTTTATAGGTTTATAAATTATTTATAGTCATATTGAGACTGTGCTTAACACCTCTACAGGCAGGGGTGGCTTCCCTCCTTGCTCTTCTATTTCTATTGGAATAAATAAATATTAAAAGAGTATCTATAAAGTATACAGACTTACTATGTATTACTCCAGTTCTCACTCCATGTCTTTCTAAATGGTGTTTTAATCCATGATGGTTGGCTTATTTAATTGTGAGTTTGTTTTGGTTTTCTTTTCTGTTCTGTTGTCCCTTGTGTCCTTCACAGAAAGAATTATTCGAGCTCTTCTGTGGTACTTATAAAGAAAATTTGTTGATTATTGTGCACAAAATTGTTACTGAGAATTACAAAATTAATATTGCAAAGAAAATTCTAAAGTACATAACATAACTAAACTATTACTCTTCCATATGAGTTAGAATGCATTTAAGGTGAAAGTAAGAGACACTAGTTTAAATAATCAGGCTATTATGTAGTAAAGTTAAGGAGTCATCATGCTTAGTGGATTAAATATTAGCTACTAATCAAAAGTTCACCAGTTCAAATTCACCTGGTATTTTCCAGAAAGTTGAGAAAATCTGTGTACTTGTGGTGTCAAGGGTTTGTTTGCTCAAAATGGCTTTCTTAGTCTTTATTATGTGATTAAGTATTAATTATATTAAGGAGATAGAATTAGAATGTAATACAAGCCCTACCCTACTAGAGGTCTGTGGAAATTCAATGCTAGAACTCTTTTGAGACACTTACTCTCCTGGGCCACAATACGCAGCCATACTGCAACTGATAGTCTGTAGAATTCTGGCTTCATTGCTCACCGGTCTCTGCAACACTGGCCTGCACAGCATTCAGAGGCATGAGTCATTTCTCTAGTGAGTTTGAGTTTCTGTGAGACCTTTCAGCAAACCACAGAACCCAAGGAACGTAGCAGAGTAGGGGGACTGTGTGTGGAGGAGGAAAAGATGATGTCAGACATCATGGAGGATACAGCAGACCAAACAGTTGAGCTGTTGTTGACCTCTGCTTGTTAGTAACTAGTCTGTTATTAGTCTTCATAATATGATTGGAAATTTGTCCTCTAAAGGTTTACAACTTTAGAAATTCCCTGGGCACTTCTACTCTGTCTTACAGAGCCATTATGAATGGAAATAGTCCCAGTAGGAGTGTGCTTTTGAATTAATTTAATAAGTTACCTTATTTGAAGGTTTCCAAATTTTGTTAATTTAGTGACTCAAGAGAATATCAGTAAGTGCCTTCCTAGTGTTCATCCTATGATACTTGTTTTTGTTGTGTCCTGTCAAATCAGCATTGACCTGTAGCTGACCCTCCAACAGGTTTTCTGAGAAATAAATAACATTGGAGGAGTTTTCCCATCCTTCTCCTTCAGAGCAGCTGGTGGATTCAAACCACATGACTTTGGAACTGAAGATCAGCTTTCACCACTGGGCCACCAGAGCTCTCTATCATCACTGTTGTTATGTGACTTTAAGTCAACTATGACACACAGAGACTCTTTGAAGAACAATCTTGAACCCTGCCCTATTCAGAGTCAATCTCACCATCTCTGACACACTAGCCCTCTTTACCCTAGGCAATTCATCTCATCTGGAATCTCCTGTTTTGTACTGAGTCTGCACCCTTCAAAGCATGATGTCAATTTCTAAGGACTAGTCCCTTCTGACAACATGTTCAAAGTTTATAAACACAGTTTCAAAATCCTTGCCTCCAAGGATCAGCACAGATTTACCCTCTCGAGGACAGACCTGTTGATTTTCTTGCCAGTCATGGCATGTTCAATACTCTCCTCCAGCACCAAAACTCAAAGGCATCAATTATTCCTCTGTAATCCTTCGTATCCAGCTCTAACAGGCAATTGAAAATATTAATGCCCGAATCAGGCACAACTTAATTTCTAGATTGGAACCATTGCTTTTTCATACAAGGAGAGGTTCCTGACCACAGACTTTCCTAAAGCAACTCATTGATTTCCTGACTGCTGATGCCAAGAGTGTTGATTGTGGTTCCGAGCAAGACGAAATTGTTAGCAACCACAATCTCAATCTTCTATCCACCTATCATGATGCTTCCAATTAGCTTGATGGTGAGAATCTTTATCTTCTTGATGTTGAGATGCAATCCGTATTGCTTACTGCATATAATACACATTGCATATGCAATCCATATCACCCTTAGCATACAGAATTTTATCTGTGTGTTTGCTCACCGAAATTTGTATTTGGTCACATCCCAGTCACATAAAAATCAAATGAAAAAACAGGAAAGGCAGTTTCTCTTTAGGTGTATCTTTCAGATAAGATATTTTCCCCCCTTTTACTAAAGCAATTAAAAAGTATCCTCTAATGGTTCCTTGTATAGATTTGAATCAAATTCTAATGTCTAAATGAATCACTAACACAAGAACTGAAAACACACTGACAAACTAAGACCAGTAGTTCTTAAATTTAAATTAGAATCACTTGGAAGTTCATTAAAATATTGATTGCAGAGCCAAATCTCCATAGTGACGGATTCAATAGGATTGAGAAAAACCTACAAGTTTGGTTTTTACTAGAAAATTCCAGGGTGATACTGATGTTTCTGATCTAAGATTCATACTTTGTAAACCACTTATTTATGCAATCAAAATTCACATTTTAAGTCTACAAGAGGGCAAACTTTTTGTCAGGATAAAAAGTGAATTAATCAAAACTGGTTACCAGAAATAAGTGAAATGGTCATACCTAAAGCCCAAAGATGTTGCAGTACTTCTGTTATAACTTCCTGTCATTAAGCATGAAATAAAATCCCAAAGCATCTGAACTCAGAAATACAGTAAATAATAGACCAGAAAGTGAATGAACCCAGGGATCACTGTGCATCCAGGACCAGAACCAGTGACTTTCCTGACAATCAGAACAGCACTTCCCTGCCCATGGGCTAGGCTGAGGATTTGTCCAGCCACCCAGAAGACCTGTTGAGCATGCCAACTGCACTGGAAAGTAGAGTGATAATGAGGAGAAAGAAATGACCATAGACCTGAGACAATACCAGGTTATCAGGGGGTAGTTGGGAGAGAGGTGCTGGTAGGGCAAGGTGAATGGAGAGGGATGCTGGTGAAACCAGGTGTGGGAGGACGGAACCTGGGAACCAGTGATAGGAGGACACCAACAATGAACCTGTTAGCTCTGTAATGGGGAAAGACCTTTCATCCATTCTTTGGGGTAGAATGCTTGTCTCTCAGATACTGCATTAAAGCTAAGCATTAAAAGTAAAACAGACAAGGAAGAAGAATTGGCCATCCATTTCCAAAATAATGGTTCTTTAAAAACCCTATCTATAATAGAACATCATCAGATTAGACTAGCAGATATGACACTGGAAGCTGAGGACTTTTATTGGGAAACATAAAAAAGAAGTAATAGTTGTAAGAAGACAGAAATTATTAGAATGTGGAATGTACAAAGCATGAATGTAAACATATCAGACACTGTTAAGGAAAAAAATGGAACACAACTATTGACATATACTGGTAAACTGAGATGGACTGGTTTGGGACATTTTGAATCAGATAATCATATGATCTACTACACTACACTTGAAATAGAAATTAAAAGGTGAGGAAAAATGGGGCTGAATTTCTACTAAAAATGCCCGTTTCTAATCCCACCCTGAAATATAATGTTGTGAGCGACAGAATAATATCTATACAAATACGAGGAAGACCTGTTGCTACCACTATCATTCAAATATGTGCACCAACAACCACAGCCAAAGAGGAGGAAATAGATTACTTCTATCAACTTTTGCAGTCAGAAATCGATCAAATATGCAACCAAGATGCATTAATAATAGGTGACTGGAATGCAAAAGTTGGAAACAAGGAAGAAGTATCAATAGTTGGAAAACAGTATTGGTTACAGAAATGAGACTGGAGAGAGGAGGAAAAGAATCTTGTACCACCAGTGATTTATTCATTGCAAATACCTTTTTGAAGAAACACAAACAACAGTGATATACATGATAGACACGGACCTCACTTAATGGTCTACGCAGGAATCAGACTGATTACATATGTGGAAAGACTCATTGGAGAATCTCATATCAGCTGTGAAAAGTAAGCCAGATGCTGAATGTGCAACAGACAATTAACTACTCCAATGCAAGTTCAACTGAAGCTAAAGAAAATTAAGTCACATCTACAAGAACTACAATTTAACCTGGAGTCTATTGCACTTGAATTTAAAAACCATCTCAAGAACAAGTTTGAGGCCTTGAACACCAATGAGAGAAAACTAGATGAGGTGTGAGAACATATCAGGAGTATTACCTATGATGAATGCCGAAGGTCATTACAAAAATAGAGGAGGAAGAAAAGACCAAGCTGGATGTCAAAAGAGACTTTGAATATTGCACCAGAGGCTGGGACGCCAAAGGAAAAGGAAGAAATCAGGAAGTTAAGGAGCTGAACATAAGATTTCAAAGGGCAACTTGGCAAAGCAAAACAAAGTATTATAATGAAATATGCAAAGAGCTGAAATCAGATCATCATACCTGGCATTTCTTAAGCTGAAGGAACTAAAGAACAAAACCAAGCCTAATATGCTAACCACATTATGCCAATAAATCTGGAGGACAGATACCTTGCCAACCGCCTGGAAGGAATCCATATCTATCCCCATTCAAAAAAAAGGGGGGCTGACAATGTGGAAATTATTAAACAGTGTCACTAATATCATATTACACATAAAGAAAGTCTTGGTGAAGATTATCCATAAATTATTGAAACAGTATAACAACAGAAAATGATATATCAATGAAGTGCTACCAGGAATACAGGCTGAGAATAGAAGAGGCTGTGGCACTAGGGACATTGCTGCTAATGTCAGATGGATCTTGACCGAAAGCAAAGAGTACCAAAGGAATGTCTATCTGTGTTTCATTCACCGCACAAATATATTTGTGTGGATCACAATAAACTGTGGCTAACCTTGAGAAGAATGGGAATCCCAGAATACCTATTGTGCTCATATGATACCTATACTTGGACCAGGAGGCAGTTGACAGAACAGAACTAAGAAACAGTTCATGGTTCAAAATCAGGGAAAGAGTGCATCAAGGATGAATTCTGTCTTCTTATCTTTTCAATCTATACGCAGAACAGATCATTTGGGAAGCTAGTCTTTATGAGGAAGAATGTGGCATCAGAATTGGTGGAAGATTCATCAAAATCTTGTGTTGTAAAAACAGCATAACCTTGATTGCTTGAAACTGAGGAGGATGTGAAGCATTTGCTGCAAAATGTCAAGGATTACAATCTTCAATATGAATTGAAGCACAATATGAAAACGAAGATTCTCATCACTGGGCCAATGGGCAGTGCCCTGCTAGGTAGAGAAGAGACTGGGGTTATGAACAGTTTCAGCCTTCTCAGAACTAGCAGGCAGAAAATAAATTAAAAAATTAATTAGGAAAATCTACTGTTAGGAATCTCTCCAGAGTGCTGAAGTTCAAAGATATCAGTCTAGAGATTAACGTGCACCTGACCAGGCCATGGTCTTAATGATTACTTGCTTTTCATCAGAGAGATGGACAATGACTAAGGATTACAGAAGAAAAATTGATAAGTTTTGTGTTGTGGTGCTAGACAAGAGTATTGAAAGTACCATGGACTGCCAAGAGAACACTTTCTCCTAAAGAAAGTGAAATTAAGCTGCTCCTTGGAGGCAAGGATTTTGAAGCTTGGTCTCATATATTGGGATATTGCCTGGAGGGACTAGTACTTAGAGAAAGACATCATGCCTGAAAGGGTGGACAGAAAGTACAGCAGAGTAAGACCCTGGATGAGATGGATTGATACAATTTCTAGGATAATAGGTGAAGGTGTCTCAGAGACATTGAGATTGGCTCAGAATAGGACAGGATACAGAGCTATTGCATATACGGTTGCTATGTAGGTGTCTCAACGGCACATAACAAGAACAACAACAACATAGTGTTCTCAAGGTTGTAAGTTTCTACAAAAACAGATTGCCACATCTTTATCCCATAGACTGGCTATTGAGCTCAAGATGTCACTATTTCCATCAGGAATGAGAGGCTTAGCACCTGTCCAAAATCAGGAAAAGTTTGCATCAAGTCTCCTTCAATTAAACATGATACATTCTGCTCATTTAAAAGTCAATACACCTTCACTCAATGTCAAGAAGACAAAGATTCTCACCACTGGACCAATTGGCAGCATTAGGATGGATGGTGAAGAGATTGAGATTGTACACAGCTTTAGTTTGCTTGGCTCCATAGTCAACAGTCTTGGCACCAGCAGCCAGGAAATTAAAAGGCGCATTGCCATTGGAAAGTCTGCTGTTAGGGACTTCTCCAAAGTACTGAAGAGCAATGGTGTCTCTCTGGAGACTAAGGTGCATCTGATACAGGCTTTGGTCTTCCCAATCACTTGTTATGCATCAGATAGTTGGACAATGACCAAGGAGGATAGAAGGAGAATTGATGCCTTTGAGCTGTGGTGCTGGAGAAGAGTATTGAGAATACCATGGACTGCTAGGAAAACAAACAGATTTGTCCTGGAAAGGGTTAAATTGGGTGGCTCCTTGGAGGCAAGGATTCTGAGGCTCCGTCTAACATACTTTGGACATGTTGTGAGGAGAGATCGGTCCTTAGAGAGGGACATCATGCTTGGGAGGGTGGAGGGACAGAGCAGGAGAGGAAGGCCCTCTATGAAGTGGATTGATTCAGTGACTGGGATAATTGGGATGGTAGTGTCAGAGACAGTGCGATTGGCACAGGACAGAGCGGAGTTTAGGGCTGTTGTACATAGGGTCACTATGAGTCGCAGGAGACTCGACAGCACATAACAACAACAATAACAACACCTTCACTCTTTCTATATTTTTTTCACCAACATAGGAAAGAGAATGCCTTTCTCTTTAAACTATATTCTTTGGCTTCAGAGCCTAATTATTTACTCATTTTTAATATTAATAGTAATAATTCATAACTTATAATACAGGCACTTATGTTTTCTTTTTTTAAAAAATAGAACTTTCTTAACTATCAAAGAGTTTTCTCAAAGAAAAAAACGTTTTTCTCTTTCTCTCTCTCTAAATTATATATATATATATCCCCTTGTTATTTGTCATTGAGCAAGATCTGACTGCCACAGGAAGAGATTGCCCCTTCTTCCCTAGTGAAACATCTGGTGGATTTGAACGACGTGCCTTCAGGATTGCAGCACAGATTCTTACCACTAAGCCACCAGAGCTCCCTTGCCTCTATATATTTAACATCAGCACTTAGCTTTTTACATTATGATTTTTTAAAATTTACCAGAGTGACAACAACCTCTTTGTTGTTTGGTTGGTTGAGGTTTTTTGATATTTTTCGTTCAACTTTTTATTCTAATCTCAAGTATTAAGATCCACTCTCTGTGATACTTAATTCTATGTGTATGGATAAATAAATAAAAAAAAAAGAGCACAATCCTGCCAGCAACATAAGAAAGAGTTCTAAGAATCCAAAGCAATCCCTTGTTCTGCACATTGTAGTCAATCCCAATCACCTCAGCTTTGTCTGAGGCAACTACTGATCCTTTTCTTCCCCTGTGTTGTTGCTGCTGTTAGTGCTGTGGAACTGAGTACGACCCAAAGAGATCCTATAAACAACAGATCTGTTCCCTGTCCTTCCCTCCGCCATCCTCATCATCTCTGGCATACTTGATCTCACTGCTGTAGTCACTGTGTGAATTAATCTCATTGAGGGTCTTTCTCTATTTTATTTACCTCCTTACCAAGCATGATGCCCTTTCTCAAGGAACAATTTCGATATGTGAGATGACACTTTGCCACCATCCTTGCTCTGACCAAATATAGATAGCTTCCTTTTTTCTAGATGATGATTAAAACGGACTCACACAATCAGTAGCCCTTAAAGGCTACATTTTTGTCATTTAATTTACAGTATTATTCCAACATTTATTTTAAACTTTTATTTTCAAAGTTTTAATGTTTTTCAACTTTTTTCCTTGTTCCTGCATTTATTTTTAAGATGCCCTTCATCCTTATGGCTTCTACATACAAGTATTTCATAAGGAAATGTTGAAATTTCCCTCTGCATGTTTGCTTATCAAAATCAATTTGTAACTATTGACTCTTAGAATAAACACTCAGATTTGGGTTTAACCCTCATGTTTTCAACTGCCGTATCATTTTCTTCTTTAAGTACCTTTGACACAGAAATTATTTCTACTCCTGTTACCTGTTTTTCTTACTGCTAATAGGTATGGTCAGAATATTAGTTCACTCTTGCAATTCCTCACCAGTGGGTATTGTGACTCTTTCATTTTTTATTATAATTTACATGCCTCTCTATCTGTATTATACATGAAGACATATTGTGCTTTAAACTCCTTAGTGGCCATTAGTCTGTTCTGAAGGAGGCATATATCCACTGGAATCAACCAGTCTACCTCACTTCATCTGTGATCTAGTCAGACATTCATTAGCATAGTATCAATAAAGTGAAAGCCATTATTGTTGTTATAAGTAGAAAGCAAACGTAAAACAATAATGAATTCCCAAAGGAAAAGAGTTTCCAAACCAAAGTTCCAATACCCATTGTCCTCAAGTTGTTTGCACTTAGTAAAAACCCCTGAAGACAGAAGAGAAATGTGTGTTCAGTATGGTTGCCTAAGCAGTAATCTTTATTGAAGTATACTGCCCTGGAGAACAGCTTACTTTTCCTCCCTACATTACTCCTGTCTATTCTTATACCTCTAGGAAGGTGCTGTGCAGCTTAGGTCTGATGCTGCTGCCTGCATTTATCTCACCACTATATTTGACTTGTGAGCCTGTGAGGGATCTGCCATGCTGCTGGGAATCACTGCTAGCTTAAAGACCCAAGACTGTACTTCTGGGCCCTTTAAAGCCTGTCTTTCTTGTTGCCATACAATTCAGGTATTATTGCTTAGAATAGTTAGTTACATCACAAACGTGGGACTCTTCATAATAATGAAGTGTTAAAACTCTTTTAGCTACTCCAGAAAGTCACTTGCCTGAATGCCCTAGGTTCTTGTACTTCCATGGCCTCAGCAAGCTCACTGTCACGGCCTCTCTCAACCTTCAGCATTCACTGTTTATTCTGAGTCTAGGAGGTTCTCAACACTGTAAACACTGATCCTTGGTCCAAAAGACATGGTGTGCTTCAGATTCTTAATGGTAATGAGGCCTTCTTCTACTTACTTGGGATAACTATTATAACCTTAGCAGGACAGAGATACAAACAAATACATTAGTACACAAAGTAACCTCATTTGCATTCTCAACTCAAACTCATTGCTCTTTGGTAGAAACTAAATCATAGCTGACTCTCCAGCAGAATTTCAGAGGCTGTAACTTTCATGGGAGGAGAATGCCCATCTTTCTACTGTGGAGCTATTGGTGGCTTAGAACTGCCTACAAGTTCTTACCCTCTAGGTCATCAAAATTCTGTTATGCAAATGGTAAATTGCTTAATCTCTACAATAATTTTAAGTTGCTTAATTTCATGCTCCTAGCCACTTGTATTTCTGGAAGCTATAAGGTCATGACCAAAAGGTCATATAAAAGCAATTAATTTCTATACTTTAACTTTACTTCTGAATTCTTTCTGGTCACAATAGTGGTGGTGGTGTTGTTTTCTAAATATACTTCAGTCCCTGTGATTACTGTTAATAAGGTAACCAAAAATCAACATCTATTTATACATCTTTATGAATGAAATCATAACACTGCATTTGTAAGACTCAATTTAACTTTTATTTTAACCTACAACCTCCTCTAATCATGCTAAGTAGGAAATTCTCCTCCACTTTCTACAAATTATGTATTTTTAAGAATTACATCCTTGAAAGGACTACTGCTCAACTTTGTTTTTAATTATTCACACACACTAAATTTCACCTAAATGCCTCAGTGAATTTGAGTCATCATTGTTTTCTTACATTTCATAAGATGGTAAGTTTCTGAACATACTTGTTAAATGTGTATATGATGCATTAAGCAGATAAATTATATAAAATAAATCATATTTATATATCCAAAAACAACTGGAACAGCACATCAACAGAGAACTACCAGAAGTCCAGGCTGGTTTCAGAAGGGGTCGTGGTACTAGAGATATTGGAGCTGATGTTAGATGGATCTTGGCTGAAAGCAGGGAATAACAGAGGAATGTCTATCTGTGTTTCATTGACTATGCAAAGGCATTTGACTGTGTAGATGATAACAAACTGTGGCTGACTCTGAGAAGAATGGGAATCCCAGAACACTTGATCGTTCTAATGCGAAACTTATACTTGGACCAGGAGGCAGTCGTCAGAACAGAGCAAGGGAACACTGCATGGTTCAAAATTGGGAAGGGCGTACGCCAGGGATGCATCCTATCTCCATACCTTTCAACCTATATGCAGAACAGATTATCCGGGAGGCTGGTCTCTATGAGGAGAAATGTGGAGTCAAGATTGGTGGACGATTTATCAACAATCTGCGTTATGCAGATGACACAACCCTGCTTGCTAAAACTGAGGAGGACCTGAAGCGCCTGCTGCATAGTGTCAAGGACTGCAGCCTGCAATATGGATTGAGGCTCAGTGTCAAGAAGACAAAGATTCTCACCACTGGACCAATTGGCAGCATCAGGATGGATGGTGAAGAGATTGAGATTGTACACAGTTTAGTTTGCTTGGCTCCATAGTCAACAGTCTTGGCACCAGCAGCCAGGAAATTAGAAGGCACATTGCCATTGGAAAGTCTGCTGTTAGGGACCTCTCCAAAGTGCTGAAGAGCAGTGGTGTCTCTCTGGAGACTAAGGTGCATCTGATACAGGCCGTGGTCTTCACATTCACCTATTATGCATCAGAGAGTTGGACAATGACCAAGGAGGATAGAAGGAGAATTGATGCCTTTGAACTGTGGTGCTGGAGAAGAGTATTGAGAATACCATGGACTGCTAGGAAAACAAACCGATTTGTCCTGGAGAGGGTTAAACCGGGTGGCTCCTTGGAGGCAAGGATTCTGAGGCTCCGTCTAACTTACTCTGGACATGTTGTGAGGAGAGACCCGTCCTTAGAGAGGGACATCATGCTTGGGAGGGTGGAGGGACGGCGCAGGAGAGGAAGGCCCTCTATGAGGTGGATTGATTCAGTGACTGGGATAATTGGGTTGGGAGTGTCGGAGACAGTGCGATTGGCACAGGACAGAGCAGAGTTTAGGGCTGTTGTACATAGGGTCGCTATGAGTCGCAGGCAACTCGACGGCACATAACAACAACAGCAACAACATACTTTTTTACAAGGTTGGTATTTGACTAGAGTCTGTGCCTATTCCTATTCCTCCAAATTGCAACAATTATGGATAGAAACCTAGCAATAACAAAAAACAAACAAGCAAGCAAATCAAAACCACTGCTAGATGTCAACTCACAGCAATGCTTTCGAATAGAGCAGAATGCCTGTATTGCGTTCCAAGGCTATAATCTTTATGTAAGCTGACTACTATATTTTTAAAGCAGTTAGTAGTTTTAAACTATCAACCTTTCTTGTACAGTTGAATGTTTTTTTACTACTGAACCAGTACAGCTCTTTATAGATAGGAAAGGCTTATGCAAAATAATTGTAATAAACTGCTATTATTGCTCAACCCACTGAGCTTCCTTAACTATGTACTCTTCTGATTCTAGAGTATTCTAAATCTCTATTAATGTGCTCACCCTGTCCTCTGATCTTAAGAACTTTCAAAGTCAGCAAATAATTGTCTTCTTTATTGTCAGGAAACAAAAGTGAACTAAGTAAGATACTTGTCAATATTAAACTACAGTGATCATCTTGCCACCGGGGAAATAAAAACCTGTTTTCAAAATATGGTCTTCTGGCCTTTAGACAGAAAACTTGTTCCTCTGGAGTCAATTTAACAAGTAGAAAGTTTTTTTTAATGCTTGTAATTAAAGATCAGAAGGAAGAAATCAATTATATTTCTAACCTTTGCCATTTCATTTTACTTATCTCCTATTAGTGGCATTAATCACTACCACTGCTATAAGTAACTTCATTATGAGGTTATTACTCCTGAGCTGAATGATGATGGTTCTCACACACTATACAGAGGCAATTAAAAGATCTAAACAAACTGACTGTATATGAAAATTGGAAATAACAAACAGCTTATAAAAATTAACCCACTCAGGAGTGAAAGTTGTTGAAAGTCAATGGGGATATCATGCTTTCTTATTGTGAAGCATATATACATTGTTGTTATTACATGCTGTCAAGTCACTTGTGACTCATAGGTACCCTATGTACAATTGCACAGAACCCTGACCTACACTGAGCCAATCTCATTGGGTCACTAAAACACCTGCCTCCATTTCTCCAGTCACTGTGTCCATCTATCTCATCAGGGTCTTCCTCTCCTGAGCCATTCCTCCACCTTACCAAGCATGATGCCTTTCTCCAAGGAACAGTCCCTTGGAGAAAACATGCACAAAACATGTGAGACAGAGTTTCAAAATCCTTGACTCCAAGAAGCAACTGGTTTCCCCCTCTTGAAGAGAAACTTGTTTATTCTTTTGGCAGTCCACGGTATGTTGAACACTCTTCTCTAGCACCACAACTCAAAGGCAATGATTCTTCTTCCATCATTCTTACTTATTTCCCAACACCCTGATGCATTGAAAGTAATTATGAAGGCTACACTTTATATATTTGTTAAAAAATCAAATTATAGAATACACTGAGAATACTTTGATGAAAATATCACGTTAATATGATAAACTATGTCACTGTAGGGATTAGGATATGCCTACCACAATCACAGTATTTTCATTCACTTCTAATGCAATTGAAAGTTGAACAATGAATAAGAAAAGTAGGGAAAATTGAAATAGATCTCTTTTTTTCCCATTTGCTAGAAAAGTGATCCAACAAAATGTGGAAACTATCAAACAATATCATTCATATCACATGCAAGCAAAATAATGCTGAAGATCATTCAAAATGGCTAGAAGACTACATAGAAAAAACTGTCAGATGTTCAAGCGGGATTTCAAAGAAGTCATAACACCAGGAATATCATAGCTGCTGTCAGATTTAAGCTGGCTGAAAGTAAATATCAGAAAAAGTCTGTTTTTGCTTTATTGACTATATAAAGGTATTTTATTGTATGGATCATAACATATTATGAGTAACACTGAGAAGAATTGGGAATATCAAAATACTCAATTGTGCTCATGTGAAACTTATACCTGGACCAAAAGGCTGTTGTGTCAACAGAAAAAGGGAACACTACATGGTTTAAACTTAAGAAAGGTGTGTGTCAGGATTGTTTCCTTTCTTTATAGCTATTCAATCTGTATGCTGAGCAAACTTTTTGGGAAGCTGGACTCTATAAAGAATTATGTGCCATCAGGATTAGAGGAAGACTCTTCAACAACCTGTTTCACGCGGATGGTATAACTTTGCTTGCTGAAAGTGGGGAGGAATTGAAGCACTTGCTGGAGATCAGTGACTACCAGCCTTCAATATGTGTTGCATAGCAACATCAAGAAAACAAAAATTCCCTCAACTGGACCAAGAGGCAACATCTTAATTGATGGAGAAAAGATTGAAATGGTTAACAGCTTCATCTTACTTGGATCCACAATCAATACCCTTGGTGTCAACAGTCAAAAGGCAGAAGACATATTGCATTTGTTAAGCTTGTAGTCAACGACCTCTATGAACTACTGAGGAGCAATAATGTCAGTGTGAGGACTAAGGTGTGCCTGATTCAGGACATGGTATTTTCAATCACTTGTGCATTTGAGAGCTAAACAATGAATAAGGATGACAAAAGAACTGACACTTTTGAGTTGGAAGAAAATACTGAATATACATACGCTTGATTGCCAAAAGATCAAGCAAATATGTCTTGGAGAAGTTGCCTCCACTGTGCTCCAAGGAGGCAAATATGATAAAGTTTTGTCTTAAATGTTTTGGGCATGTTAAGAGAAGAGGCTATTTCTTGGAGAGCAATATCATGGTTCACAAACTAGAGGGCCAGAACTAGAAAGTCAGTGAAAGAGATGAAGACCTTTGCTGGATGGATTGACAAAGTGATTGCTACAATAGGTTTGAGTGTGTAAGAGATTTTGAAAGTGGCACAGGATCAGACAGCGTTTGGTCTGTTGGTCATAGGAATGTTATGAGTTATATTCGATTTGATGGCACTTAACAACAACAACAAAATGTATTACTTTGAATTATGGGGTTGACAAAGGTCACTGACATGTACTTTAGATATCTAAAAGAATAAGTTTTGGAATAAGCGTAAGAAGAGTATTCCTTAGAAGTGAATACTGAAAGACTTCATCTTACCTGCTTTGGGCATGTTATCAGGAGGGATCTCTTTCTAGAGAAAGATAACATGTTTGGTCAAAGGAAAAGGTCAGTGAAAATGAGGAAGATTCTAAACTAGATGAATTGACACAGTAAATGCACTGATGGGCTTAACCATAACATTGATTATGAGAATGTGATGACTCTGACAGTACTGCAGTGAGTTAAGTAACAAGGCCATTCCAGTCTTACATATCCATTTTGCCATGTTTTGTAATTTCTAGTCTTGTTATGCTTAGGACCTCATGTGCAGCAAGTTGCTGTGTTTATGAGGTAAGAGTAGGATAGGATATATCTTGAATCCTTACATAATGACAAAGTAAGATGGAAGTCATCTTAATTCTCTCTGTACTGTGTACAACCCTGAGATTGTACACACAGTAGCACTCTGTGAATAATTAAAATATAAAATTTTATCATTCTATTTCCAGCTTCATTTCTATCACCATGCCCATATTTTCCAACTACTATTCCTTCACTGTTTCCAACTTTTACATTCCAGTTGCCAGTATCATTAACACATCTTGATTGAATGTTCTGTCAATTTTGACTGCAAGATTTGGTAAATATTTTCAATTTTTTCCTCTTTGTCTCTAGATATAGGAGCATAAATTTGAATAATAGTTGCATTAATGGGTCTTCCTTGTATGTGTATGGATAATATACTATCATTTACAACATTGAACTTCAGGATAAAACAAAATTGAGTTTTTGACTATGAATGTAACATCACTCTTCTTCTGTTTTTCATTCCCAGCATAGTATACCATATGATTATCTGATTAAAAGTGGTGAAAGCTAGTCCATCTCATCTCATCTCATCTCATCTCATCTCATCTCATCTCACTAATGTCTAGTAGGTCGATGATCATGACTTCCATTTCATTTGACAAAATTCTTTGTTTTCAAACATTCAAGTTATGTACACTCCCTGTTCCAATTATTAAACAATATTTGTCATTATTTTTCCTCATTTCGACTGAGTTCCTTTCTGGGCTTTACCATGACTACTATAACTATCCACATTCCTTTGCTGTTCATAGGGTTTTCAGGTATGTTACTTAAGAATTGGGTGACCAATCTTGCTTATAAGTCTGTCTTAGTTTGGGAGCTCTACTAACACCTGTATACCATGGGTTAACACTTGTGGCATTTGACACACCGTAGCATAACTTTCAGTATCACAGCAATCCACAAGTTAGCTCAGTACAGTACCCTGAAAGACAAGCATTGTGCCAATTAAACAAGGATATAATTAGAAAGTATGCAGTTAAGAATTTTTCAAATTATTGAGGAATAATGATGTCAGTTTAAGGAGTAAGGTGCTTCTGATTCAGGCCATCATCTTTCAGATCTCTTTCTATACATCAGAGAGCTGGGCAATGAATAAGGATGGCAGAATAATTGATGTATTTGAGCTGAGATGCTGGATAAAAGTGTTGAAAACCCTATGGACTGCCAAAAGAACAAATAAATATGTCTTGGAAAGGGTGAATCCAGAGTGCATGTTGCTAGGAGGGGCTACTCTTTGTAGAGGGACATAATGCTCAGAAAGGCAGACGGTTGGCAGAGGACAGGAAGACTCTCGAACAGGTGGACTGAAATAGTGACTGCAGAAATGGGCTCTAGTGTGTCAAAAAGTGTGAGGGTGACACAGGATAGGACAGGGTCAGATATGTTATTCATAAGGTCATTATAAGTCGTACTTGACTCGATGGCATATAATAACAACAACAATGTTCTTCGAATGTGTGATCCTTTTGGCTCCGGACACTGCATTTAACCATATCTATTTGTAATCTTACCTGTTGAAATTGAGGAGGACCTATAGCACTTGTTGCAGAAGGTCAAGGGCTTCAGCTTTCAATATGGATTGAAGCTCAACATAAAAAAAAACTAAGATCCTAAAAAATGGGCAGTATCATGATAGATGGTGAAGAGATTGAGATTGTTAACACTTATAGTTTGCTTGGCTCCACAATCAACATTTTTGGTACCAGCAGCCAAGAAATTAAAAGATTAATTGCATCTGGAAAGTCTGCTGTCAGATGCCTCCCCAAAGTACTGAAGAGCAATGATGTCAGTCTAGAGACTAAGGTGTGCCCAATCCAGGACATAGTCTTTGCAATTATTGGCTATGCATCAGAAGGCTGGACAATGACTACAGATGATAGAAGAATTGATGTCTTTGAGCTGTGGTGCTGGAAAATATTATTGAACATACCATGGGCCACTAGGAGAACAAACAGGTTCACCGTAAAGAGGGTGAGACCAGGATGCTTCTTGGAGACAAGGATTCTGAAGCTTTCTCTGACATACTTTGGACATGTTGTCAGAAGGATCAGTCCTTGGAGTAGGGTCATCACCTTGGGAGGGTAGAGGGAAAGCACAAGAGAGAAAGTCCTTCTATGAAATGGATTGATTAATTGATTTGGGGGTAAGTGTGTCAGAGACGTTAATATTGGCATAAGATTGAGTAGGGTGTAGGGCTATGGTACATTGGGTTGCTGTGAGTCTCAGGCAACTCGATGGCACACAACAATAACAACAACAACTGCTCCAAAACCAAAGCTGCAGAAGCCTGGCCATGTGTAGCAGTTTGTACCAGCCACCCTGCAGTCACCAAGCACAAAAGCCTGATCCTTGAATTTGGGACTCACCAGCCTTTACAACTGCATAAACCGTTTATTTATTATTATTATTATTCAATTTCATTTCTCTGATACACTGTAGCAAATTAAAAAAAACAAAGATGAAGACAGAATTAAGATGGGTGTGGGGAAAAGGAATATTAATAGAGATATCAAAGTGGTAAGGCAATTTGGTAAAGTTGGACAAGTTGCACATTTTAACATTAACTTCAGAGGTACCAGTTTTACATTAATCCTTTTACAAGGAATTATATATGAAATAATATAAAAACCTGCATGTTGGATATGGGTATAAGGTCACCTGAATATACTAACTACACAAAGGGGAAGACTTTCTGTCTACAACATCAATAGCACAAACTCCATTTTTATTACATCAGCATATTCCTGTGCTCCTTAAAACTACTTTTATCAATTCAAATACTGTTCATGTCAGGGCTGTAAGTGCTCTCCTACTGGGTCTGATGATCTCTTTCAATGGTCACATGGAGAGCTTATAGACAAAACTCATGATTATAGGGTTTTCAATGTGATTAACTTTGCAAGCCTGGTAGTCAACAGCTAGGATATAATTCTACTGTAAAAATAGCTTCTTCTTGTTGTTACTGTTATGTGACATCAAGTGACTTGCAACTCATAGAGACCCTAAGTACAACAGCTCTGAACACTGCTCTGTCTTAAGCCAAATTCATTGTCTCTGTCACAACCTACCTCCCTTGTCCCAGTCATTGAGTTAACTTACCTCATCCAGAGTTTTCCTCTCTTGCTCTGTCCCTTCAACCTTCCAAACATGATGTCCTTCTCCAAAAACTTGTCCCTCCTGACAACATGCCCAAAGTATGTCAGACAGAGCTTCAAAATCCTTGCCTCCGAAGAGCAGCTTAGCTTCAAGTGGATATAATCCTGTTCCTTACCTTTTCATATCCAGGATAGGAGACCACATGATTATCTGATTCAAAGTGTCCCATGCCAATCCATTTCATTTGGCTAATGCCTTAGTATGTCAACATATATGCAGCCCCTCTCTTCCTCAGCAATCTCCAATTTTCCTACATTCATTCACACTTTTCACATTTCATATTTCAATCACTAGTGTCTGTTTGCAACTCTTCCTCCTTCATTGTGATTCCCAGTACAAAGGCTCAGCCTCTGGCACCATATCTGCTAGTCTAATCTAACTGGACTCTATTGCATTTAGTGTTTTCGAAGATCTTGTATTTCAGAAATGGATGGCTAATCCTCCCTAAAATATAGCTTCTTAGGCATATTCAGCCCTCTGACCTTCAGCTTCATGGCTTTGGCCTACTGTTACACAGTTCTTTTAGTCCTACCAAGTCAGGTGTTTTCTCTCCACCTCAACTCTCTAAAAAGCTTGGCTGAAGGCCTCAGCTCTGGCTCCATGGGGCAACAATTCCACTTCAGCTTTACATCATGTAAGGCCTCTGGTTCGCCACCAAATCTGCTGCTGCTGGTAATTTCTGCACATTTTACGCAGAAATCAGTGGTCCAAGGAACATGCTGCTTTCTCTGCTTCTTTGTTGATGAGATTTTCCTTTATTGCCTCTGAACTGCTCAATTTAAGCCTGGTATAATGTCAAGACTGATCAATTCCCTCATTAGAAGCTTCACACCCTATTTTGATGTTCCTATCTAAAAGGTGTTATTTAACTCATAAACATTATTAACATAATCTTACCCAGCCAGCCATATAATGAAAATCATGGTTATAATGATATTTTGAATAATTAATGTTCTATGCTCTACTGGTATATATAGTATCCCTTGGAGTTAGAGATAACTTGAGGGCATTAATTATAGTTAAATATATAAATAGTTTCTTTTTTAAATTAAAAAAAATATTTATTTTAAAACTTTAAAAATATATATGTATGCACTTGTAAATTAGAGTATGTTTAAGGAAATCAGATGCCATATATTGTCTTTCTCCATCAAATATAATAGACTTGGGTATCTACCCTTTTCCTTATCTTCTGAACACTTTAAACAATTGCCCTATGGTGAATGCTTAGAACAGTACAGATTCCTGCTAAGGAAGATTTACTACTAACTAAATATTTTCCTCTCATTTCAGCAAATACAAAATAAAAACTTTCAATTTTCATTGGAGAAGCTTAAATATTATGTAATATGCTGTTATTTCTGCTGCTATGTACCATCCAATCATCTGTGACTCATAGTGACTCTATTTACAATAGCTCTGAACTCTGCCCTTTTCTGAACCAATCTCACTGACTCCAACACACCTACCCTTATTATCCCAGTTAATGTGTCAATCCATTTCATCCTGGGTCTTTCCTCCCTGTGCTGTCCCTCCACCCTTCCAAGGACTAAGTCCCTTGTGGTCACCTGCTCTAAATGTGTGAGACAGAGCTTCAAAAGCCTTGTCTCCAAGGAGAAACTTGATTTCACCCTGTCCAAGACATTAAAAAGTCCTTTTATACACTTCAAGATTTTTTCTTTCTTAACTATCATACCTGGTATTTGGTTACATACTAAAGATGTTTGGCCCACTAACAAATAGAATTTAAAAGGAATAGGAAATACTTAATGGAGACTTGAAAAGATAAGGTGATAATATGTATAGATCAATAGTAATTAATTATATAAAATACAATGTATATGCATTGCTGTATAAAACACAATGAACATGCATAAAAACACAATAAATATGAATGTTTATATGTAAACAAAAATAGGTAAAATATGAAAGTGCAGGTTGAATCTATTAGTTTTAAATATCAAGGCTTGGAAAAAGGCTGATAGAAGGAAGCACTTCTTTGTTGAAAGAAGACTCACAGGATTAGACAGAAAAGAGTACAAAAAGGAAATGTCTGAGAATCAAGGGTATCTTTAGAAAAAAAACTTTAGGACAATCATTATCTACCCAATTACTCTCAATAATTGCTGGATTTCTAGGGAATACATACACTCTACAAAAGGCAAACAGAGAGGCTAAGTAAAGAAGGATCTTGATTGGGTCACAGAAGTCACAGGTGGCATACATGCCCTATAAGTTACTATTTTCATGGTCTTGGAAAGGGATTTTGTATATGTTCTTAAATTTTCACATTTGGGTATGTCCCAGTAGAAATATCTATTTTTTACTACTCTTGTGTGGATGAAATAAAAGAATTTAGAAAAATTAATATGGGTATGGAGCTTGGATAACACTTGATATGGGTAAATTCTCAATAGTCTTACTTTCTGAAGACCAAAGAGTTTTATGGTGGTTTTTGAAACATATACTGTCTATACAAAAACAAACTTAAGTTCCTTCAATTATTTACTTGCTTAATCTTTTTTGTTGCTGTGTACCATCAAATTGGAACCAATTCAAAGCTGACACAATAGATTTTCCGAAGCAGTTAATTTTTGGGGACAAGATTGCCCATCTTTCTCCTGCAGAGCGGTTGGTGGATTTGAATCATGCACCTTTGCATTAGCAGTACAATTACTTACCACTAAGTCACCAGAGTTTCCTATTTATTATAGCACAAAAATTATTTTTTTAGTGTAACATCAACTACACAGTAAACCTCACTGAGTTATAGACGCACATGATAGATTTTGCTAGCTAAAACTTATTCATTCATTGTATTTCATAACCTTTTTAGATATAGTAGGAAGTTCTGCTGGCCTAGTGGCACGAAGCTGTGATGCAATCTAGAAGGCACATAGTTCAAATCCACCAGCTGCTCTGCAGGAGATACTGGTGAGTAGGTTATTTAATTACTTTGTATCTTGCAGCTATAATAGAAAATTAAATAATAAATATAGAGGCAGAGATTCTCTTTCTCTCTCACCACAAGCAAAGGAGAAATATAGAAGAACAACTTCAGTACCAGACAATTATTAAAGAAAAAAACACTTTGAATTAAAAGATCAATAGAAATTAATTAAATAAAATACAATGTATATGCATTATTGCATAAAACACAATGCACATGCATGGGATACAATGAATATGAATGTTTGTATGCAAACAAAATTATTGCAGATCTACTGCAGAAGTAGCCATGGCCAAGGCAGTAAACCAAAGAATCACAGGAGAAGGTACTGTTACCCCACCCCCCACATACAAAACTAGAGCTAAGGTAAGACCCTTTGATGACATTTGGTAGACAACTGGGGGTGGGGGAAAATAGCCTTTGACCGAGTTTACTGGACACTTTGGGAAGGTAGTATGAGTCAATACTGTCAGGGTTGAGAAATTTCTACACATCTGCCTTAAGCTGTGAGACTCAAGGCTGAGATGCCTAAAAGCACATTTTGGAAGCTGTCGTGATTGTGATCTGCTATTAACCTGGATTATCACCTTTGAACTTCCCCACAATGGTTCTGTGTGGTCTCTATTGAATTTTGGACCCAGCAAGGCAATGAGATTGATTTTGAGATAAGCAGGTACAGGAGCCTGGGGAAGGGGGTACAGGGGCCTAGGGGAATATGTCTGGTCTCATGGGAATTGGTTTTGTGTTACTAATGCTACTGAAGGGAACAATTCTCCTTTGTGAAATTGGTAAAGGTCAGATATGGCTGTCTCCACATGATCCTTGCTCCTTTTACAACAGTAAATCAATACCACCGCATAGTCAAGAGAGTACAAATATACGTAGGGTAAGCAGTTTGTGGTTATAAATGAAATGATCACAGAAAACTTGAATATGAAGGTTCAATTTTGTTAATGATATAAATGTCACTAGTTGGAAATGAAAAGAACAAAGACCCATGAGAAAGCACATAGATTATTTGAAGTATGATGAGAAGCATGAGATTTGGGTAAAAAAAAAACCCTGAAGGCGGAAACTTGTAGAAATACAGGATACTAGATAATATGTGAATTATTGAATTGGAAGGTCAGATACGAGTCGTTTCCCACTCAAAGAAAATGCGGGGGTGGGGGGTGGGTGAGAGAAAGAGAGAGAGAGAAGGAGCTTGTGAGATACTATAATTACTTCAGTTTTATTAAGAATAAGAGAAGATATTTTCTTTTGCAAGATGGAGAAACCTGACTGAATTAATATTCTAATCCTTCTATATAAAATTGCATTGAAAATAGCCTTTCACAAAGCAAGAAATGAGTGAAAGACCCTATAAAGTTACTGAAACAAAAAAAGTAAACAAGTCAACAACAAAAACCTCCATAAATCAATCAAGCAAAAATAAAGCTGAAATAGAAAAGTGTTTTAGCACAACATGGGATCAATCAGACCAATAAATTTTTAAGAGTGATGTATATTTTCTTGTATGATAGACTACTATGTGAGAGGCAGAAGGGAGAAAAATACACCTCAGTTATTTGGGCATGCTAAACTAGAAAGAAATTAAGTCTCAAACTGTAATGGAAAATATTAAAAAGAGCAATTTGGCAATGTTCAAGTGTACAGTCTGAGGCATATGTTTAGAAAATTAAAATACTCAAGAGAAGATAAAAAGAAGCAACTAGATACACTCAAAATATTAATCTATACATGTAGATAAGGAGTTGTGGTGACCTAGTTGGAAGGACTTGCGCTGTTAGCCTGAAGACATGGGTTCCAAATATACCAGCTGCTTTGTGGGAGGAAGAAGGCAATTTGCTCCCCATATGATTAAATGCCTCTAAAAACCTGCTGGAGGGTCAGCTATGAGTCATTTCCACATCTATGGGAATGAGAATGAAAGAAATACATAGAGATACATAGGGTCTTTTACTTACCAGCTAAAAGCTCATGAAATTTAACTAACATTTTTATATTAGATCCGCTTTATCATTTTCTTGCCTTTTAATTCAATGTTTTTTTTCTTTGTAATTGAGGAATTGATAAACTATCCAGTCATGCCACTGTTTTCAAAACAACGAGTGATCTCTTTTACTTATGCATGTATACTGTTTGGTTTGTGTTTCAAAAGAAATCTAGGTACATAATACATTGTTGCTTATCTAAGAGAAAAAATCACCTTCTTGTTTAAGTTGATTACATATGCAACATGGACCATCCTTTTAGCTGCTTAAAGGAGCTAAACATTTAAAAGCAAATAAACTAACAAAAAACTAACCAAACTATTAAATTTACAGATTAAAAACAATGAGAGTTATAACAATGTATCACAATATATGAAATTATTTTTATGTTGAATTAGACATATATTTATCAAAAGACTTTAATATTTTAGAAGGAAATTAAGAGCTGGTATACATGTTTTTATAAACTGTACCTTCATTAGCATAGCACCTGAAGAAATAGATAGTACCTAGCTGCCGTTAAAGAATGTCTTGACCAAAAATGTGACAGAGGAATTCTGATCAAAAGGAGAAAGAAAAACAAGGATTTTGACTCTTCAACTAACATATACTGGGAATGTTCTGAGGATCTAATTTTCGGAAAAGGATATGCCTGGAAATGTGGAGAGATGGAGAAGATCTTCAATGAGATGACCAGTCCAGTGACCCCTAAAATGAGTTTAAATATAGCAGATATTGTGTGGAAGATACAAGTTTAGGCTGAGTTTCATTCTACTGCACAGAGAGTCACATGGAATCTCAGACAACTGTATGATACGTGATGATGAAACTTATAGCTGATAGAGAAACAATCGGATTCAAATGGATAGAATTCTCAAATCTATAACTCAGGAATTCAACAATCTGCGTTATGCGGATGACACAACCCTCCTTGCTGAAACTGAGGAGGACCTGAAGCGCCTGCGGCAAAGTGTCAAGGACTGCAGCCTACAATATGGATTGAGGCTCAATGTCAAGAAGACAAAGATTCTCACCACTGGACCAATCGGCAGCATCAGGATGGATGGTGAAGAGATTGAGATTGTACACAGCTTTAGTTTGCTTGGCTCCATAGTCAACAATCTTGGCACCAGCAGCCAGGAAATTAAAAGGCGCATTGCCATGGGAAAGTCTGCTGTTAGGGACCTCTCCAAAGTGCTGAAGAGCAGTGGTGTCTCTCTGGAGACTAAGGTGCGTCTGATACAGGCTATGGTCTTCGCAATCACTTGTTATGCATCAGAGAGTTGGACAATGACCAAGGAGGGTAGAAGGAGAACTGATGCCTTTGAGCTGTCGTGCTGGAGAAGAGTACTGAGAATACCATGGACTGCTAGGAAAACAAATAGATTTGTTCTGGAGAGGGTTAAACCAGGTGGCTCCCTGGAGGCTAGGATTCTGAGGCTCCGTCTAACTTACTTTGGACATGTAGTGAGGAGAGACCGGTCTTTGGAGAGGGACATCATGCTTGGGAGGGTGGAGGGACAGCACAGGAGAGGAAGGCCCTCTATGAGGTGGATTGATTCAGTGACTGGGATAACAAGGAGGGAGTGTCAGAGACAGTACGGTTCGCACAGGACAGAGCGGAGTTTAGGGTTGTTGTACATAGGGTCGCTATGAGTCGCCGGCGACTCGACGGCACATAACAACAACAACATAACTCAGGAATAATCTTGAAAACTGGATCTGAGCTATCTGATGAAGTCCTTGTTAATATTAACAAAGAATGAATTAAAAATGTCAATTAATAGTGCTTGGCACATGTATATTTCCTTTATATATAGGATTGTCTCCATGAATGTTAACTGACAGTAGATGATCCAAAGCACCTAAAAAGAGTTTAAGTATTGGAGTGTATAAATTAATCTTAATGAGACAACATAAGTAGAGATACTGGTAAGAGTGGTGAGTATGTGAAACTGCTACCAAATTAACTATTGAAATATTCATATGGGAAAAGAATGAATGTATGATCGACTGTCTCTTCACCGTCACATTATATAGATGTTTGTTGTTGTTGTTGTTATGTGTCATCAAGTCGCCTGCAACTCATAGCGACCTTATGTACAACAGCCCTACTTCCTGCTCTGTCCCTTGCCAATCTTGTCTCTGACACTTATCCTGATTAACCCAGTGACTGAATCAATCCATCTCGAGAGTTTTCCTCTCCTGCGCTGTCCCTCCACCCTCCCAAGCATGACATCCCTCTCCAATGACTGATCCGCCTTGCAACATGTCCAAACTATGTCTATAGCTATTTATGTAAATTTCTGATGGCCTAGGGCAAAAAGTTGCACTGCCAACACAAAGGCATCAGCTTCCCTGCAGGAGAAATATGGGAAATCTCCTCTAGTGTAATTTACTGCCTTAAAAAACCCACTGTAGGGTCAGCTATGAGTCAGTTCTGGCTCAATGACACATAATAACAGCACACACACATACAAATAGATTAGATTGCACATGTGACAAATATGCAAGAATTAGGCTTACCTTCATGCTTTAAAAAATATCAAAAAGGAATTGTTCTCAGGCATTCATAAAATCCAGCATAGTGCTGGATTTTTTTTTTTGTCTTGTCAAGGCAGGATACAAGTGAAGTGACCTTTACTTCAAAGTGGCTTTGTGCCTTGGGGAAGTTAAAAACAGCCACATAACTAAATGTAGTTTGAGCAGAGTTGTGACCTCATTGTGCAGAGGAAACAGAGATTACAGTTACACTGGCAGTCAAACCTTAGAGGACAGAATAGTGGAGAGAGAATTCTCACAGAAGAAGCTCCAAAAATCAGAAAGACGTATTCTTGATTCTTTGGCTCATTACTACCATGTGTATGTATGAGTAATAGAATCCATATAGGTAGGTATATGGTATAATATATATAATATATAACATGGTATAACATATATAATATATAACATGGAATAACAAATATCATATATAACATGATATAACATATATAATATATAACATGGAATAACAAATATCATATATAACATGATATATATAACATGGCATAATATAATATATAACATGATATTTTATATATAGATCATATATGATCTAATCCACTATAGCTAGGTCTGATGTTGGAGGCTGAGAGTCCCAAAGTGGTAAAAATGTTTGATGTATCTTTGTTGAGATCAGGGAAAAGACTGTACTCTAGGAAAACATCTATTCCACTCACTAATAGGGACAGTTCTAGACCTGTCATAATAAACAGAATATTAATATTTGAAGGATAAGGTTTATACATCCATAAATTAGCTCCCTGTTATAACAAAACTCATTTCTTTTTAAAGATAGAGACATCATACATTCATTAACTATTGAATATAAACTGAAATTAAAAAAAGAGTTATAATAAACATGAAGAGGAAGCCAAGAAAATATACCTTCAAATGACAATAGGTGTTGAAAGTAGTTTAAAAGAACCTTAAAACATAATGTGACAATCTCAAAAATGGACATACATTCAAAAGAAAGAAAAAACAGAAAAAAGTAAAAAGTACTTATAAAAAAGAAGCAAATACAAGTCCTAGAAATTAAAATGGAATACATTAAGTAATAAATATTTAGATATTTTTAGTGGCAGACATATATTACAGAACAAAACATAAGCCAACTTGGAGGTCAAATGAATAAGAAATAAAAAAAAACCAGAAAGGAAGACAAGATAAAATTATGGTAGAGACACTACATAAAAATATATAAATAAAAAATAAAAAATGTAAATCAATATTAAATATATGTAATTAGGGTCCTACAAGAAAGAAAAAATATGACTCAAAATATTTGAAGAATTAATAGCTAAGAATTTTACTTCTGGATGAAATTATCAACCTAGGATCTAAGAAAGACACAATATGCCTAGCCAAATAATCCCACAGAAAGTCAAACTCAGACAAATCATAATCAAAACTGAAAGGAATTTTAAAATATCCCGACAAAGACACATTAAAAATTTGAGCTGACTTCCTATCATAAACAATCCAAGTCAGAAATCAACAACAGGCAACATCTGAAAACTGTACAGGAAAAAAAATCACCTTAGAGTTTAAAACACAAGAAAAATGTGGTGGTTATTTTCTTTTCTTTAAATTAAACAGTGACAGTTCAATATGAACTAAAAATGATTAAAATGTGTTTCAACCAACATGCATAGTAGAAAAAAAAAATTAAAGAGCTCTCTTCTGGTTGAAGGGAAACGGTGGAAACCAAACAGAAACATAGCCTTTGATGGACTATATACTAAACATGTAAACAAACATGGGTAAAATAAAAATTTTGCAAATGCTGTATCATTTACTTCCAGACATAAGATAATATTCTCTATTGTCTGGGTACCAATTGATGGCTATTTTCATTCAAAGAATGATAAAGGAGAGGACACTATTATTTTCAACAGTTGGCCCCACATGGAATAGGTGTATAATGACTTTGATTTGCAACGCTGGTGGCTGTTCACAAGCCTCATTTGGTTTATGGTCCTATATCTTCACCCCTGAAATCCAATTGTTACATGTTGGTTTGCTGTGTCAGGTGCTGTTTCTCAGCATGTCAGAGATATGTCATGCTGCTGAAGCTTTTTTATCAGCAAGTTCGTTTAAAAAGATATCTTCTGCCTGCAGTTACTTGACTTCAGTTCTCCATATGATTCCTGTTCAGGTACCCTGCCATGCTGATAGTGCCTAGGTTGACAGAGTTTTATTACATACAAAACTTTCCAGATGATAAACTTGAGTCTTTGGTAGATGTATTTGTACTCGGAATACAATAATACCTAAAATAACAGTAGAGAAATAAAATTGATTGCATTTATGTTTTCTCAATCAATTAAAATGACTAGCATTTTATAATCTAAATGAATAGAATCTAAAGAGTCTAAAACCAAAAAAGTTTCTTTTATTCTTGCATACATAGAGGAGATATTTTCAATAGTATGCTATAAAAACAAAAGACACTGTATTTATAAATTGTAATTTCAACAAAACTCTTTATATCAATATAAAATGCAAAATAGAAAACAAGTTTTAAAATAAAAATAATTTTGGAATAGTGAAGAGGCACCCTCATGAGTGATTTTTCTCTTTTACTTACTCTCAAAATAGGACACCACCATGCTAAACTATGTTCCTGTTAAGTTAAAATATATTAGTAGTTGGTAATCATGACCTACATCTTTACACTCAGTATTTCCAAATCTGCTGAATATTTTAATTATAACTACTAAATACCTGGAAAGAGGATCATAATATTTATTCATAAGCAAGCAAAGTGTAGGAAGCCAAAAATGTAAGCTATTTTACTTATTGGAAGAATAAGGCTGATTTTACAAGGAAAACAATATTTCCAAATGGCAGAGAAGTCAGTTATAAAACAATCATATCATTTTATGTCTGTACCATATTTAATCAGGACATGCCAATTCTGATGACTTGTATAAGTCATTCATTTAGGACCGGAACATCAATCTAGATTAGAAAAATAAAATCCACATGCTTGGTTCATTTAAGTTTGTCAGTAGGATAACACTTCTTAAGTAAATATGTGATTTCAAAATAATACTTACAGAAGCTTCCATAACTGATTACTTTTCAGCTTACAGTCTTTATAATGAACCACATTCAGTAGGGATATGAGTGACAGGAAAAGAGAATAAAAGAATAATAGCATCTCAGCAAGGAGTAGATTAAATAACCTCACAGGTCTTTTATATCTCCAAGGTCCCTGAACCATTCTTATCTATTAAAAAATATTTATTTTAGGAGGACACTGAGAAAGTGAAAAGGAAAAAAAAATATGGAGGTAGCATCACCTGAAGCAGAGAAAAGATTTAAAGAATCCACATCAATCTCATATTTAAGAGACAGACTCATACTCAATTAATTTTAATTAAATTGCTCCATTAGATTGCTTTTTCTTGACACTGTGGAATCTGACATCATGAATTCCATAGACGAGTACCAGGAACTACAACCATCACAAATGGCTTCACTTAAGCTTTATTACTGATCACATTTAATGACCTGGAAAGGATAAAGGGAACATTTCTGACTTCTTTTTTTTTTTCTTTTTGAGACTACCTATACCATATGCTCACAGACCTTAATTTCTAGGGCTATATAGAGTACAAGTAGAAAAGACTATAACTCTTGAGGAAAAATACATGAATTCTTAAAAGTTTAGAAACCAGGACTAAATGTATCTTAACTATATTTTATTGTCTGATATTAAAAACTATCCAATAATCTGATGACTTTCAAGTGATAATTAATAAGGCTTATTTCAACAATGAATTTTAAATTTTCATTCCTAGCATGCCCTGTAATTCTTTTCATCTCAGCTAGATAGATTTTTCTGCATTAAATTCACATACATTGGGAGAAATTTGTTAGGAAAATCTTACAAGTATCAACATTTTAGATGAAACGTACAACTTTAACCAGTATTCAGGAGTACTTTTAGAGTACGTAACCACTAGAGGGAGTGTGGGAGGGGTGTGTCTGGGGTGTGTGTGTGTATCTGGAAACCCTATGAACTTGGAGAAATGATGAAAGTTATGTAAGTGTCCAGGTCTTTCATTCATAGGGTTGCTATGAGTCACCTACAATTCGACAGCACATTAACAACAACAGAATAGAAAGAGATCATTGGGCTTAGTAGACAGAAAGTGATGCTACCAAGCCAAAGGTGGTTGACTCTAATCCATGGCCCTCAGGCCTGTTTTAATTGTTTCTGGTCAAACATTCTTCTATACAACCTGTTCTGTCCACTTGCTATACAGAGGTAACTCGTGGTTGCTGTGAAGTCAAACACTGTGACAATGATGTGTCAAATGCAAGAATGGTTACACATGGTGGACAGTATTTGGTAGAGCTCCCTGATTAAAACAAGCTTGGAATCAGGAGTGACATCCACTTCTAAAATACCTTGCCTCGAGAACCCCTATGAACCTGGAGAAAGGACGAAAGTTATACAAGCACCCAGGTCTTTCATTCATAGGGTCGTTATGAGTCACTTACAACTTGGTGGCACTTAACAACAACAACAAATACATAAGTATCTCTCTCACTCTCATATATACACACACACACACACA
>NW_006399894.1:3709010-3749457 GCF_000299155.1 Elephantulus edwardii
GGATGCCACTCCTGCTTCCAAGAGTGTTTTAATCAGGGAGCTCTACCAAACACTGTCCATCGTGGGTAACTATTATCACATTTGACACATCAGTGTCACAGTGTTCAGCATCACAGCAACCACCAGTTACCTCTGTACAGCAAGTGGATAGTCCAGTGCTATACCACTTAGAAGAAAATTTGACCAAAACCAATTAAAACCAGGCCTGAGGGCTGCAGACTAAAGTCACCCAGCTTTGGCTTGGTAGCATGACTTTCTATCCAGTAGGCCAACAGAGCTCTCTCTATGTATCTGTGTATAGATACATATGCAGACACACAAGAGGGTCTATTTGAAAAGGTAGAGAGTCAGTACAAGATAGGAAAACCCTCAGTGAGATGACCTGACACAGTGATTCTTACAATGGGCTTGAGTGTATTGTAAAAGGTGAGGTTGGCTCACGATAGCACAAGATTTGAGTCATTTATTTATGGGGTCAATATGAGTTGTACCTGACTCAAGGGCACATAAAAAGAAGAACAAGGTTAAATGAAATAAAAGTGTTAGAAGAAAGATTAATCAGGTTGAACTTATTATTTCAAAAGAGGTCTTAAGAGAAACTGCATTTAAGAATTTTGAAAGATTGGAAATATTTCTATTTTCTGTCAGGGGGCAAAGATGATAAAGCTTCATCTCACGCACTTTGTGTATGTTATTAAGAAAGGTGATTCCTTGGAGAAAAGCATCATTCTTGAAAAGGTGGAGGGCCAATCAAGGAGAGGAAGACCCTCAATGGATGGATAGACACAGTTTCACAAGTGATGATGATGGCACAGGGTAGTTCAGGGTTCACATCTGTTGTTTATAGGATGGCTATGAGATGTGCTCAACTCAATGACAGAACAATAATAACTATGGTGAGGAGTTGTGCTGTCAACCCAAAGGCAGATGGTTCAAATCTATAAAATGTTCCATGGGAGACTGATGGGCAGTCTCATCCCATGTGATTTATAACCTCTGAAAACCCACAGGAGGGTAAGCTATGAATTGGTTCTGACTTGACACCAATGGATCTTTTAGTAAAAGTAAACTTCTATTTTTACCTTGACAAATAAAATTTGTTCTTAAAATTGTTTTCATTCTATTTATAAAGAAAGTAATTTATGTTGCTCTATTGTCATTCATTTATATTGTATCTCACTCATATACATTTTCTTTTACATGATAATTCATTTTATACGATTAATTACAATTGATCTCTGCCTGTTTTCACCCTGTCCTGAATCAGGAAAATGATTAAGGATGAATAAGGATGACAAAGAAAAATTAATGTCTGTGAGCTGTGGTGGTGAAGAATAGTACTGAACTTCACATGGACGGCCAAAAGAGCAGACAAATATGTCTTGGAGAAAATGCAGCAAGGGTGATCTTTGGAGGCAAAGATGACATGGCTTCACCTCACATACTTCAAGCATGCTGATATGAGGGGTCGAAGGACATGATGCTTGGAAAGGCAGAGAGTCGATAAAAGAGAGGAAAACCCTCAAACAGGTGGACTAACACAGTGACTGTTACAAAGGGCTCTAGTGTTTCAGGAAGTAATAGAAAGGCACAGCATAGGACAGGGTTCAGATCGGCTGTGTATAGGGTCACTCGACCTGACAGAACATAACAACAACAACATGTCTATTTTCATTCTCCCTGCCTTTTCAAGTACCCGTTGGAACTTTCATTATTTCTTCACTTTTAAGAAATAGTCTCTCTTAATGGCTAAGAAATATCTGCTGGATATTCAAATACAAAACCTGGAGAAACATGGGACAAGAGCTTTGCCTATGCACTACTAATGAGAACTCCTCTGAGTAATTATACTAAGAATCAATTCACTACTTACCAGATTTCAGCTGAAAGAATGACCCTTTCAAGTCAAGAGAAGATGCTTCAAAGTTACTTACTTTCTAGTATATTTAAGCTTTTAAAACAATATTATCTTTAACCTTTCACAATTTCCTATGACCTTCCGCCATTTGCACAGCTGATATGAACTGTGAAGTTCATTTTCTTTGCTCAGTATTTATTAGTGATCTGTTCCTTATTAGCAAAGATAATATTATTAATAAATATTATAGTTAATTTGCAAGGAACTATTTGAAATTGCTTCTATCATTTCCTATTTTTGCTAGTCAAGAGACATTTCATATTTTTTTGAAGACTCAAAAGTCACATCACTTATAATAATGGTGATATGTGGGGTTTTAGATGCAATAGCTTGACAAGCCAGGCTCCAGGTTCCAGCATATTAATTACATAATGTTAATTAAGCTATTTTGTGTAACTGATGTGCATTCATTGTTTTTAATGAATTCAAAAGCACAGTATTATTCCTTAAAACTGTAAAATAAAACATAATATTCTATAGTCATAATGGTATGTAACTTCAACAAAAATGAGTATTTTAATATATGAATTTTATGTTTTATAACAATAATGAAGAGTTAATTTTTAATATGCTGTAGTAAAGTAATATGGCACTTCCAGCCATAGCATTCTGTTTTGTGTGTATTGTAAATTCTATTCTGCTTGTATTTATAACCTCATTCTGGAGCAAAACTTTGTTAACAAGGTAGCAGTTGGGAGTTCTGATTGCTTAGTGGAAAGGCATTATGTTGCCAATCCAAAGGCATGTGCTTCAAATCCACCAGTGCTTCTTTGACAATCCGCTGGAGGGTTAGCAGTGAGTCAGTGACTGGCTCAACGGTACACAACAACAACAAGAACACGAGGCTGGAATATATCTTTAATTCCATATAACTAGAATCTATGACTAAAGAAGCCAATCTAAATTCTGTTAGGGGTATGGCTTTTAGCCATGAAATGCCATATACAAGCATGATATTAGATAACTTCATTGTTTTCTTTGTAAACACTTTATCTAACTTAATCCAAACATTCCAGGAATAATAGCCTGCAGTTGCCAGGCCCAATGTTCATCATTTTCTGAAATTACAAACACTAGCCTGAACCAAAGAACCTTTCAATTCACCAGTCTTCTGCTGTCTTGCAAACAAGCCTAATCCACAAATTCAGGACTTGCTAGTCTCCACAACTACATGAAGCATTTCTCTAACTTTTTAAAATGTCTTTGGGACATTACTATACTTGGACCAGGAAGCAGTTCTCAGAACAGAGAAGGGAAACACTACACGGTTCAAAATAAAGAATGGAGTGTGTCAGGGATGTATCCTTTCTCCATGCCTTTTCAATCTATAAGCAGAACAGAACATTCTGAAGGCTAGACTTCATGAGGAGGAATGTGGCATCAGGATTGGAGGAAGAGTCATCCACAACCTACATTATGCATATGACACAACCTTGCTAACTGAAATTGAGGAGGACCTGAAGCGCTTGTTGCAGAAGGTCAAGGACTCTATTGAGTCTTCAATATGAATTGAAGTTCAACATCAAGAAGACAAAGATTCCCAACACTAGGCCAACTGGCAGTACCATGATGAATGGAGAAGAGACTGAAGTTGTTAATAATTTCACCTTGCTCCACTCCATAATCATTACTGGCAGTAGTCAAGAAATCATAAGACAAATTTTATTAGGTAAATCTGCTTTCAGGGACCTTTCCAGAGTACTGAGAAGCAATGATGTCATTCTAGAGACTAAGATGTGCCTGATCCAAGCCATAGTCTTCACAATTAATTGATATGCATCAGAGAGCTGGACAGTGACTAAGGAATGCAGTAGAAGAATTGATGTCTTTGAGTTGTGATGTTGGAGAAGAGTCTTGAACATACCATGGGTAGACAAGAAAACTAATAGGTCTATCTTGGAGATGGTGAAACCAAGTTTTTCATTAGAGGCTAAGATTTTGAAGCTCTGTCTCACATACTTTGGGCATGTGTCCATGAGGGAGCAATCCTTGGAGAAGGACATCACACTTGGAAGGATGGAGGAACAGCGCAGGAGAGGAAGACCTTGGATGAGATGAATTAATAGACTAACTTCGACACTAGGGGTAGGTGTGTTGGAATCAGTAAGACTGGTCAGGACAGGGTTGGCTTCAGGACTGGTGTACAAAGGGCTGCTATAAGTTATAGATGGCTTGAGACTTTCCAGATAAGTATGGAACTCAGAGATAGATGGGAGCAAGACCAATGAGGAGAGAAGAAATAGTTGACATTGAAGTTGATACAAGGAATGAGATTTCTCTTATCTCTCTCTCAGAGCCACTGATGGATTCAAACCACTAGCACGGTCTAGCTTTTGGGATAGCAGCACGACTACGTGTGGACTAGACCACAGTTATGGAAATTTCTTCTCCCCGCCACCCCTCAACAGGACTTAGCAACATCATATTGTGGTAACAAAGAGGTAACAATTTTATTTTTTTGCTTGAGAGTAGTCAATACATATCTGATATTACAGGGAAATATTACTGTGTAAATATAAAAATACATTTGTTGGATGTTCTTTTTTAGTATTCAACCTCAACTTGTAATAGCACAGCTAAGAATTAAATTGCTACAGATAATGCTTTACTGACAATCCTCTTAACTATTTTAAGAGAACAAACTAATGAGATTATGCTCTAGTATGAAAGCATAGATATAGCCTCTTTTCTTAGAGGTCCATTAATTTAAATGCATATTATTCAATATTCATTTACATAGAGAACTTTCTTCTTAAAATATTTAATAAGAAAATTGCTTGCAATAGTTTCTCTACTTGGTAATCTCTTGATTTATTTAATGATTATTCATTTATTTTTCTGAGAAAAGAAATTTGTACACGAATGAGATTGGTTTAGGAGGAAAACAAATAAAATATGAAAAAATGTATTTACTGTCAACTAAGAAAAAGGATCAATTCCCAAACCCTGGATATCTCCAAATTAAAGTGATCTAAAAATAAATATAGATCTAAAATTGTTTCCTCCTTTTTGTATGAACATGTTTAATATAAAAAGAAAGAACTGTATTATATTACCATGTTGTTGTTATATGTCCCTAAATCAGAACTGATTCACAGATGAGCCTCCAGCGGGGTTTCAGAAACTGGAAACCACACAGGAAAGAAACTGCTCATCATTCTCCCTTGTATGACATGATGGTTTCAATTGCCTGCCTTTGGGTTGTCAGCACAAGTCCTTCCCTACTAGGCCACCAAAGCTTCCTTAAGCAGTATTTTATCCAAAATCAAACCTAATTGATCAAATAATTAAGTAGGGTTTTTTTAAAAGAATTGTGATGTGCCAGTAAATAAAAACTGACTCAAAACTCACTGTCTTTGAGGCCCAGGCGCGCCTTCCCCTGGTACTGAGGGTGAAGCTGTAGTTCAAGAATATGGGTGGTGGACGAACCAGGCTCATGGTGGGGTTTGCATCTTGGGTCTTAACTCTTGCAATGATCCACTGGGAATGGACAGTAGTCTCCGTGGTTAACTGCGTGGCATGTGTGCCGCTGACGATTTGGACCAGTGTGCACTGGAACCTAACCAGTTCTGGGCTGTCATGAAATAAACATTAGGCGTTATTGCCAGGGGTGGGGAGGGGTGAGGGCACAACAAGCTGATCCAAAGCTGATCTGCCAGCATATTTTCAGAGGCTGTAGATCACGCGGGAGAAGACTGTCTCTCTTTCATGGAGCAGCTGGTGATACTTAATCACTTGCCTTTGGGTTGGTAGCACAACTCATTACCATTTGTTGTTTGTTGTTATGTGCCATTGAGTCGCTTGTGACTCATAGTGACCCTATGTATAACAGCCCTAAACCCTGCTCTATCCTGTGCCAATCGCACTGTCTCTGACACACCCATCCCGATTACCCCAGTCACTGAATCAATCCACCTCATAGAGGGTCTTGCCCTCCTGCTCTAGCAAGCATGATGTCATTCTCCAAGGACCTGTATCTTCATACAACATGTCCAATTATGTCAGACGAAGCCCCAGAATTGTTGCCTACAAGAAGCAGCCTGGTTTAACCCTCTCCAGGATGAATCTGTTTGTTTTCTTGACAGTCCAGGGTACATTCAATGCTCTTCTCCAGCACCACAGCTCAAAGGCATCAATTCTCCTTCTATCCTCCTTAGTCATTGTCCAACTCTCTGATGCATAACAAGTGATTGCAAAGGCCATGGTCTGTATCAGGTGCACCTTAGTCTCCAGAGAGACACCGTTGCTCTTGAATACTTTAGACAGGTCCCTAACAGCAGACTACCCCATCACAATACATTTTTTTATTTCCTGGCTGCTGGTGCCAAGAGTGTTGACCATGGAGCCGAGCAAACTGAAACTGTGAACAATCTCAAGCTCTTCACTATCCATCCTGATGCTACCAATACTCACCAGAATCTCATATATAAAGAATTTATAGAGATTAAGTGTTGGTTATGAGTTCTACACAATCCCATTTCAAAGGCACAGACAACCCAATACATCCCCCCTTGATTTTTCATAATTTACTTGTATGATTTCCACATTATTTCAGTTGAGAAATATTCCACATAGGGACTTAAAACAATAGAATTATTACCCATCTAATAATAATATTAGAAGTTAATTGGCAGGCATAAATTTAAATCTGTTCCTGTATTGGTTAATCAATGACGTTTGATTTGGGATTTGGAAGGGCATTTTGTGATGAGTATTTAATTGAGGGAAACAAATGTGTTCTCCTTTTCAGAATATTTATGGAATAGTGCTCCCATCAATAATGAATCATGTAGACATAAGGCACTTAGCTCATTCTCATCTCTAAATCCACACTAAGAATGACATTAACAGGATTCTCTCTGCACTGAAACTTAAGGAAAGGCAGCTGCACTTAAAGAAAACACTTTCATATATAAAAGTCGATTAGTTATTGGCCCCAAGGCAGTAGTAAAGAATGTGAAGAGTTTAAAATTATAAAAGAGGCATACATTAGATATATGATTTTCTCTAAATCTGCTGGGACTCTGAAGCAAGGTGATTTTTTAAAAATGCTATCATTTACACAGCTTCTGTCACATTTCAATTTTTTCTTAGAACATTAACTATTATTAGGGTGTTGATTTTTTTAATGCTTTAACATCATTATAAAGAAAAACAGAAAGAAAGTCTAAAAAAGAATAAAACCCCCAGCATTCCATTCTTCCTTCGCTTGTTGTTAGTAATGTGAATAACACCTCCACACTGCCATGTTAACTGATAATGATATATATCCTGCCCACAGCTACTTTTAAGTCACCTACTTGAAAAAACTCCTACAGAAGTTGAAATAGAAATATTATTATTCACAAGTTATAAATGAAAATAATTACTAACCTCTGAAAGGTTAGCCAAAATGTCTCCCGAAATAGCGAAGAAGAGAGCATCTTCTATCAACATCTAGGATCTAAAATATACGTGTACTCCAAGCAACAGAGAAGACTAGCTGTGGTATCAGAAAGAATTAACTTCTCACACTTGAGCTTCAAAGTACTATCCATTCCGATAATCTGCTGTCTTCCCCGCACTGCCCCCCTTTGCCCCCAAATGGTTTCTAATTGCTGGAGACAAGAAAGGGTGAAAACAGCAGACTAAATTACTCTGGCAACTTAAAAGGTATAATGTATTATAATTTTGCATCATTGATGTGAGTCAGTCCATTTAACTGAAATACTTGAGTGTTTTAAAAATATTATATTTTATATGTGCATGTCTGAATACCATTTAACTTAATTCTCATCAAATTGATGCAAGACCTGCCCTCTGTGCCTCTGTCCAACCAACCAACTGGCCTTCTTAGGTAACAGGCTTCCTCAATGCTCCCTTTTGTCCTTTCTCTCCCCTTTAAATAAAAGCTATCAATGGTATTTTCAAAAGTAGAGCTCTTGAAAAAAACATGTAAATGGCAACATAGAAATCATAACTATTTCCACTGTGGTGACTTGAGTGGTAATAATATTCATTCTAATGTAAAAGCCTTAAAATGTCATATTATTTTATTTTCATAACATATAATTTTGAATCACACATAGTTTTAGTGTTCAATTCACATCCTATATTTTTTATAACATATCAATACAGCATGTTATATCTACAGGAGGTAGTTATCTATTAAGTTAGACTCCGCATGCTACTAAAATCAAAGAAAAGGTAGTGGTGGAACTATTACAGTTTATATAGTATATATAAATATATATATTCATAGACAAGGAGTTCTAAAACAAAGAATTTTAAGACCAAAAATTCTTCTTAATGGAATTTAATGGAAAGGATGCAAATATACACATATGCACACGCATGTGTATACAGATACACTGTAGCAAAATCAAGTATTCTAATCAAAGGAGTAGTCTAAATGAGCAATCATTTCTTTCTACTTTGAGATGAAAAGAGTGATTACTTTTGGTTCTGTTGCTTTTACTCCTTTCTCAGTGGCCCACAAACTTGGGTGGGCTTCTATAACACACAGATAAAAAGAAAATGCCTGTCTTCTCCCTGACACCAGGCCCTTTCACCAAAGGAAGTTGTGAGCATTAATTAATATGATTTGCTCAGCTCTTCCAAACACAAACGCTGTCTGGGCCAAACCTAATGGGGCCTCAGCTATGTCTTTACCAGCGTGGCTAATCTAATTCCCTGTGCAATCCTTTTTCTGGCATCAGAATTTGCTCTGCAGACACATTTTTTTTCTCCCTTTAACTTTTCTTTCTGAAGAATATAATCTCAAAGTTATATGTACAATGGATTTACTATTGCAATGACCTGAAATACATTAATGCTGAAATCAAAACCATTCATCATAAACTACTAAAAATCACTTTATAGAAACTCCAGATTGAGTGCACAGATGCAAGTGCAATGCATAGCGACACTGGAGTGGCCCTACGGAGCTGCGAATCTCTGAAGAGGTTTGTGGATTCAAACTTCTGACCTTTTGGTTCACAGCCTCACATGTTACATACTACACCTATAATCAAAACTGATATAAAACATGGTCTGTTTATAATTATGATCTTAAAAGTATGAGCCCTATCTTGTCTGAATATAAGTAATAGATTATGTATGAGTGAAAATAGATCATGATATGTCTTATGAATATTTGCCATTAATTATATATATACATATATGTAGTTTGAACAGTTTCTAATAAGGATAATGTACCATTGAGCCAGAAACAGCCCATAGCTGAGCCTCTGGTGAATTTTCTAAAGCTATAAATCACAAAGGAGGAGATTGACTATCTTTGCCCCTTGGTCTGTACAAGGAGGAATGTGGCATCAGGATTGGTGGCATCAACAACCTGCATTATGCAGATGACATAACCCTGCTTGCTGAAACTGAAGAGGACCTGAAGCGCTTGCTGCAGAAGGTCAAGGATGCAGCCTTCAATTTGGATTGAAGCTCAGCATCAAGAAGACAAAGATTCTCACCACCGGGCCAAGTGGCATCATCAGTATGGATGGTGAAGAGATTGAGATAGGTAACAGTTTTAGTTTCCTTGGCTGCACAGTGAACACTCTTGGTACAAGCAGCCAGGAAATAAAGAGATTAATTGTATTGGGAAAGTCAGTTATGAGGGACCTCTCAAGAGTACTGAAGAGCAACGACACCAGGATAGAGTCTAAAGTGCTCCTGATCCAGGCTACAATTACATGCTATGCATCAGAAAATTGCACAGTGACTAGGGATCAGAGAAAGAGAATTTATGCCTTTGAGCTGTGGCGCTAGAGAAGAGTGTTGAATATACCATGGACTGCTAGGAGAATAAACAGGTTTGTCCTGGAAAGGGTGAAGCCAGACTGCTCCTTGGAGTCAAGGAATCTGAAACTTCATCTCACATGCTTTGGGGATGTTGCAAGGAGGGTGGAGTAATAGTGCAGGAGAGGAAGACCCTAGATGAGATGCATCGATTCTGTGACTAGGGTGGTGGGAATGAGTGTGTTCGAGATGGTGATGTTGGCACAGGATAGAACAGTATTTAGAGCTCTTGTACATAGGATCGGTATGATTCTCAAGAGACTTGACGGCACATAATAACAACAATAACCCACTAGAGAAGCTAATATATTCGAACTGTGGACCTTTTTATTGTCAGCACAATAATAATTAAAGAAAAAGCTCTTCCATGTAAAAAGTATGGAGAATTCTACTATTAATAACTAAATTATATCATCTAATTAATCACATAGTCACAACATGTTATCATGCCAAATAATAATTTAAAGATACAATTTATAGAATCTCTGAATCAGCTTATTTGTTTTTCTCCTACCATTGTATTTTACATGTCTGAACAAAGATACACATCTATTAGCTACTTCAATTTGCTACAGCATGCACAGATACTCAGATACAAATTTCAGCTAATTATAGTGAGAGAAAATGAAACATACTTTGAATGACAATGAGGGAGATCCCTTCATCAAAATCCATATCATGTGAAGACAGAACATCAGTTCTTTCTCACACAGCAACAACAAATTAAAAGTAAATCAAAGTCAGAAAATTAAGTATATATTGAGGAAAATAAGAAATATATCTTTTGCCAGGTATTGTTAACTTCATCTCTGATATTGAAATGTGAAATTTAGTCAAATAAATACATCAATGGTTAATGTAAACTAACAGGGGCCCGAGAGTGGTTAAGATTTGACTATTGACCAAAAAGTCTGTTGTTCAAACACACCATTCATCCCCCTGGCAGAAGATGTGTCAATCTGCTTTCATCAAAATTATGGCCATGGAAATACAATGAGGCAGTTCTAGTCTTTCTTAAATGGTATATATGACGTGGAACTGATTCAAAGGCAGCTAGTGATAATTTAAGCTGGTGGCATGTGAATTAGAAATGTATGGTTCTAAGATATCAGATGACCTTGATGATTGTCTAACTCTACATTTATGGGGTAAGAAGATTTTAATATGTGTTTACTTATCATATAATGCAATTGTATTTATTACACAATGTAATAGTTTAACAATGGAAGAAAAAAAATGGCTCTATCAATTAAGGTAGTTTTTTTGAAAGAAAAATCATGTATGTTTCTGCCTTGATCAAGTTGACTTGATTCATATTGATTCTGCTTGTTCCTGGGGGAAAAAAAAAGACAAAACAAAATCGGAAGCAAAAACTGTTCCACAGGCTTTTCTTGGCTGTAAAGCTTTATGGAAGCAGGCATTTCTTCAAAATACCTCTGTTGCTTTTGTTGTTGTTATGGGCCATTGAGTCACCTGCATTTCATAGTGACTATGTACAGTAGCTCTGAATCCTGTCTTAACATGATCTAAGCTCAGTGTCTCTGATATGCCTACCCACATTACTCCATTTACTGTGTCAATCCATGTTATCTAGGGTATTCCTCTCTTGCATTGTCCCTCTGCCCTTCCAAGCATGATATCCTCCTCTAAGGACTGATCCCTCCTGGCCATATGCCCAAAGTATGTGAGATGGAGTTTCAAAATCCTTACCTCCAAGGAGCAACTTGGTTTCACCATCTCCAGGTCAAAACTGCTTATTCTCTTGAGCATCAGTGAAAGGTTCAATACTGTTATGTAGCACCACAACTCAAAGGCATCAATTCTTATTCTATCATCTCTAGTCCTTTTCTGGCTTTTCCATGCATAAAAAATAATTGCTAACACCATAGCCTGGATGAGACACACCTTAGTCTCTAAACTGAAATTATCACTGTTCAGTATTCTGGACAGGTTCCTGACAGCAGACTTTCCCAAAGCAATTTCTCTTTTGATTTCCTGGCTGGTGGTATCAAGAGTGTTAATTGTGGAGCCAAGCAAGCTGATGCTGTTAACAACCTCAATCTCTTCTCCAACTATCATTATGCTCCCATTTGTCCCAGTGGTCAGAATCTCTGTTGTAGTACTTGACTTTCTACAACAAATCACCTTTAGGTGTATTCAAAATGCCAATCATTCAATTAAAAAGCAAGCAAAACCCATCTGTCCTATACAAGAATCTAAGTAGCATGGTTGTTGTTAGTGTGTGCCGTGGAGTCAGAATTGACCTATAGCTGACCCTCAAGCAGTTTTCAGAGGCAATACCTTGCATGGGAGGAGACTGCCTGTCCTTCTCCCAGAGAGAGCAGTTGATGGATTTGAACATCATGCTTCTGGGATTGCAGCACAGCTTCCTTCTATTAGGACATGACAAGTTATATAAATTTATTAAAAAATTCAGCCCCAATAAAGGCTGGCATTCAAATAAATACAGAATAATCAGTAGGTGATCATGTATAGATGAAATGGTTATTTGGCAATGTCCTAGCATTGCTCCATCACAGCCACGTGAAATGACATTAAATAAACTCTTCATCTTCTCTAAAGTTTATGTCTAATTTTAAAAGACAATCTTTCCTGTTACACTATTTGAAAGGAATAGTAAAACTAATTTAGGACACTGTATATCATTTCCTGACCTTAATTTATTTGGTAATTATAAATTCAGTATTTTCAATTGCTGACAAGTGATAATAATGGAAAATGGGCATTTCATGTTTATCTACCCGACAATGATTTGCTTAGAAATGGATATTCTTACAAACTGTCCTTCACAGAACTTCTGTATATGAAATTTGGGTTTTGTTTATATCTTATAATCTTACAGCTATAATTACTCTAACTGCTAAAATTAAAAGTTCTATAGAAGGTAAGCCCACATGCCACTGCTCATTCAAGAAACACAACATTTCTCAGAGCTTCATCACGTGATTTATTGATTCTCATTGCATGGGAGAAGTTGCAGGAAATTGTCTTCCATAGAGGGTGACAGAGTAATTGTATGTTTAGAGTGATATGTGGTATTAGGATTATTTTCAGTGATTTGATTGTGATAATTTTACACTTTTAGTACATTTTGAAACAATTCTGTAATTGCTAACCATATGTTGTTACAGAGACCAATTTCCCTTCTAACTTTGCTTTTCCTGTCACTATGTTAGAATGATTAGCAAAGGTTTAACATGGCAACTAGGGAATAAAGTTGTTTTGCAATCGCTGTTTTCAAGCATTATTGGTATTCTGTGAATTGCTCATATCTTCTTTCCATTCCCAAGAAATACACAGAGAATAATAGATAGTAGACCTCAGCAATGTGAATCATTATCTGGTAATGACATTAAACACAATTTCATTACTGTAATTTTTTTTATTGTACACCTTTTGTTTGCAAAACCTACAGTTGGACAAAGAGGCAGTCAAGGAAACACTGCAGGGCTCAAAATTGGGAAGGGTGTATGCCAGGGATGTGTCCTGTCTCCATACCTTTTCAACCTGTATGCAGAACAGATTATCCATGAGGAGGCTGGGTTCTATGAGGAGAAGTGTGGTGTCAGGATTAGTGGAAGATTCATCAACAATCTGCGTTACACATATGACAAAACCCTGTTTGCTAAAATTGAGAAGGATCTGAAGCACTTGCTGCAGAGGGTCAAGGACTGCAGCCTCCAATATGGATTGAGGCTCAATGTCAAGAAGACAACGATTCTCACCACTGGATCAATTGGCAGCATCAGGATGGATGGTGAAGAGAATGAGATTGTTCACAGCTTTAGTTTGCTTGGCTCCACAGTCAACACTCTTGGAACCAGTAGCCAGGAAAATAAAAGACGTATTACCATGGGAAGGTCTGCTGTTAGGGACCCCTCCAAAATACTGAAGAGCAATGGTGTCTCTCTGGAGACTAAGGTGCATCTGATACAGGTCATTGTCTTTGCTATCACTTGTTATGCATCAGAGAGTTGGACAATGACTAGGGAGGATAGAAGGAGAATTGTTGCCTTTGAGCTGTGGTGCTGGAGAAGAGTACTGAGGGTACCATGGACTGCTAGGAAAACAGATTCATCCTGGAAAGGGTTAAACTGGGCAGCTCCCTGGAGGCAAGGGTTCTGAGGCTCTGTCTAACATACTTTGGAAATATTGTAAGGAGGGACTGGTCCTTGGAGAGAGACATCATGCTTGGTACGGTGGAGGGACAGCGCAGGAGGAGAAAGCCCTCTCTGAGGTAGATTGATTCAGTGACTAGGGTAATCGGGTTGGGTGTGTTGGAGACAGTGCAACTGGCACAGGACAGAGCAGAGTTTAGGGCTGTTGTATATAGTGTCGCTATGAGTCGCAAACAACTCGATGGCAAATGACAACTTTTGTTTATTGTCTATAAATCAGAATCTTCATTAAGATACACACACATACCAACAAATGATGGTACAAATTGAAGGTGAACACATCATTTGCTCTTACGAAAGTGAAAAAACCCAATTACACTTGCATATAACATTTACGGACACATAAGCCCAAGCTTTCATTAACTAGTCAAGCACATATTGTGGTCTTCCAGGTAAAAATGCATGACATTCTCATACATAAACTATTAGAATAGGTATTGCTTATATAAAGTGACTCAAATAAATCCTCTATATAGCTACTTAAAAATTTATTCATATTTTAGTAACACTATTTGTTTAGTAACCTATACCACATGATTAACATTCATATTTACAAACAACAGTCTAGCACTAAGATAAACATCATAATCTATCTTAGATATTATCCCACTGAGAATACCACGAATATACATTGCAGTATATGCAACATATTTTAAAATTCCTTACATCAAATGTAATGAATTGTTTCAAATTTGGTTATTATACAATTAAGAAAAAACCCCTACAAGAACTAGACAGAAAAAATAACATAAAATATTACAACTATATAAAAAATAATTTATAATTTATTATTATCACGCAACACAAGTTATATCCATGGAATGAGTATTTTGTATATTGGGTGTTTTCGATTTTTGAGTGGAAGCTACTTGTTGAAATTCATAGTATGAAACATTCAATATTTTTGTGTACTTGAAATAAACTCCTACAGATTTGTAGATGCATTAAATATAATGGGATCTAATTTAATGCTTTTAGAGAAATGTTAAACATGAACTCATAGACATTCCAGAAAATATGAGAATGGAGCTACGTCCATAAGAAAAAAAATAATACCAATGTTCTTCCATTTAAATCTCTGCTTCTTTTTTTCCTCTTTTTTTCAATTCAGCAAAACAAGTGAAAAAGGCTTATTAAGGCAATAAGAAGCATACCCAGTGCAAGGTAGGTCATGCAAAAAAGTAACAGCAGAAAAGAAAGAGGTGGAGGAAAGGATCCCTACAAAGCAGATCTTACAGCATGCTATAGCAGAAAAGGAGAGTAACAGATATGGCTCAATTTTTTTATTGCGATATTGGACATCATATGAACTCTGGTAACACAGTACATAGAGAGTTGAGCTGCTAAATCAAAGATCATGCCTCTCAAGTGATATGAATCTATCAGAAGCTCCTTGGGAAAAAGATGGACAAACAATTCCTGACAATTCAGTTAGAGAAACCAACCCGGAGATGAGCTATAAGTCAGTTCAGATTCAATAGCAATGACTTTTTTAATTGAGACTGGATATTCAAAAGGTTAGCACATCTTCATTAAAATGGAGGGATAAAGAAATTAAATTTTCCATTTAATCCAAAGTACTGAAGAACAGTGGTGTCACTCTGGAGACTAAGGTGCATCTGATACAGGCCATCGTCTTTGCAATCACTTGTTATGAATCAGAGTGTCGGACAATAACTAGGGAGGATAGAAGGAGAATTGACACCTTTGAGCTTTGGTGCTGGAGAAGAGGGTGCCACGGACTGCTAGGAAAACAAACAGATTCATCCTGGAAAGGGTTAAATGAGGCGGCTCCTCAGAGGCAAGGATTCTGGGGCTTTGTCTAACATACTTTGGACATGTTGTAAGGAGGGACTGGTCCTTGGAGAGGGACATCATGCTTGGGAGGTGGAGGGACGGCGCAAGAGGGGAAAACCCTCTCTGAGGTGGATTGATTCAGTAACTGGGTTAATCTGGTTGGGTGTGTCTGAGACACTGTGGTTGGCACAGGTCAGAGCAGTGTTTAGGGCTGTTATACATAGGGTTGCTATGAGTCTTAAGTGACTTGACAGCACACAACAACAGCAACAACAACAACAACAACACCACAAACATATCCAGTAGATACTTTGAATGTATTTTAACATAGTAATGTAGATGTGGGTCCTAAAGTAAGCATGGGGCTCAAAGTGAATATGAGAAAGCAGGAAGAAACTGCTTTATTATAAACCCCAATGAAAGATCAGACAGTCCAGCAGTTTAGGTACTTATGAGATAATAACTTATAATTCCTCTGAATAGAAATGTGCACTTATGTCGCTCAAAAACTCTCACTCTTCTCAAACTGAAACCAACTAACAACTGACTTTCCAGCAGGTCTTTAAAGGAAAAATGGTGTCTAAGAGTTACCTCCACAAAATATTACACAAGCTTGCTCAATGTTCTTTTAACTGATAGAGGATTGTAGGAACTGTACTTCAAATAGAAAATTATCTACTCAGTGACTTCTACTCCCTAAAGTGGAAGCTGCCAAGTTTGTACAAGGCCCTAAAGGAAATTAATCATTTGCCTCCACAGAAGACACCCCGTCACTGCTTTCAAATCAATACTGCTCCCTCCAGTATAAACACATAACTTGTATTTTTTATAAGCTTTAAAGAAATCACAGTTCTTTTTTACTCTATTTGTTGTTATCACAGAAAGTAACTCATGTTCATTGAGGACATTGGCATACTTGGAATAATTTCCATGTGTGAACTGCTAGCTAAAATTTTCTATTATAATTTTTTTGTGCATGTACTACTTACACACACACACACACACACACACACACACACACACACACAAAACACAAACCAACCTTACCTTACAGTATTTTACACACATTAAATATAATTGTGTGATCTTTTCAAGCTTACAGACAATTCCTGTGTCTTGCCAAGACTTGGAGCTCTACCTAATCTAAGGGCATTTAGTTATTATATTGTAAAATCAGATTGAAAAACAGTATCTTTTTCAGAGTAAGCTGCAAACTCCAAGTACTGACATTGAAAGTCTTAAATATTTCCCTTCTTGTTCCATGATTCCACAGCCAATTCCAATATTGCACAATGTCACATAACAACATCAAATCTAATCACCTATCCTAGAGATTTCCTAGCATACTTTATTTGTCAGGATCTCCTTTACATCAGCCAATTAGCTCTATCTAATCTATACCCTGTAATTTATTCTACCTTTGATCAGAATATTCATCATTGTATATACATCACACTACATTAAAATTACTTGTTTTTCTATGACATTCCAGGATATGAAATCTTTAGTAAAGCCTCTGACCAACATTTAATACTGAATTAATCCTTGTGGAAAAATGATTTCATAAATCATAAATACTGAGGAGTAATTATTAAAAACGAATCTTCACTAGCACACTCAAGAGTAGGTTCATCAGTTTTATTTGTGTTAATTAAGCATAGCTAATGAACTAATACTTATTAATTCACATTGAGGCAATTTTCTTTGCCAGATCACTGCACAGTTTATAAGACTGAAAACCACCAAGGAGAAAAGCCCTAGAATCTGTTGGGGTAACATTTTGTAAATATGGTCTTAGGCACAGAAATTAAAATGCAGTACATTTAATAAAACACAGAGACATACCATCTGCTGTTGTGGAGGATATAAGCTATCTTCATAATGGTAGGGTTTTGGTTATTTTTAACCAACTGGGTATTTGGTTAGTGATGCAAATAAACAGCTTTGAAAACTCATGTTCAGCAAAATTAACCATACAGGTAAGAACTTGGACTATTAAAAAAAATAGTGCAAAGGGTTTCCATAAACTCTTTCTATGATTAGTACCTTTTTAGAGGAAATTGTTATAACTTTAGAGATCAAATATCATCTACTTTAATGAAAAAGGTATGTTAACTGTGATGAAACAAGCTTGGAAGCAGGAGAGGCATCCACTTCTGAAATAGCTTGCCTCTGGAAACCCTGTGAACCTGGAGAGATGAAAGTTATACAAATGTCCAGGTCTTTCATTCATAGGGTCGCTATGAATCACCCATGATTCGACAGCACCTAATAACAACACAACAATGATAAAACAAAGTATATTCATATATATATGTGTATATATAGGTTTCTGTAGATATTCTTATATACATATATAGCTTACATATCACTGATACAACTCACTAAAAATATGAATTCTTAGATGTATTTTTCAGTAAAACATATTCACCATTGAGTACAGATTTTATTTCATTTATTATAGATTTATTCTATACTAGAAATGGCATCCCCTTCCTAAACAACATGCCTCTGGAAGCACTATGAACTTTGATAAATGATGATAGAAAAAGGCTTCAGGCCTTTTGTTCATAAGATTGCTAGAATAGTGCTTGAGTCAATGGCAATCATCATCATCAACAACAATAACAACATATTTAATATATATATTGTCATATTTACTTTGGTAACAATAATATGGAAATTATAGAATAAATCAACTGAGTTAAACTTACCCAATTCACTTGGAGATCTACAAATATCATGATTATTTATATTTTTCTATAGCATTCAATTCTAAGTGGTATTTTTCTCTAAATACAATGTAGAAGGGCATTTCTCATAGATTAAAATATAGTAAGATATATTTTAATCTTAAAAGTCTTTTAGCTATGTGATTTTTATTTTTTTTACTTATACATCATTATTCCTTATTAAGAAAAAATATAAACTGATCTAATATGAAAATAAGTGCAAGAATCAAGTGGAAAATTTACAGTTTTTAACTACTTTGCAATAACCCTGTTAAGATTATGGTAAGTATATTTGTAACTTCTCTTCGTAAATTATTCTACCCTATAAGTAGTATATTTACTCTACACCAATTGTTATGTTCATATAACATGTGAGATACCTTTTATTCTTACACACACACACAAACACACACACACTTTAACAATTACTATTAGTACTGACATTTTAAAAATTATTTTTTTTAGTTTCACACTGAAAGAGTATGAAAGAGTGATGTGGTAGGTTACATCATATTCTTTTGTTTACCCACCAGCATTTATAGTAGTGCCTGACAGACAAAAATTGTTTAATAAGTATATATTTCATTTAAATAAATTTCTACTAAAAACTTTAAAAATGTTTGAGTCTCATTTGTGAAATAAATTAGAAAAATCAGCAAATGTTCCCCAAACTTCAGTCATATAAAAATGTATTGAGAATTATGCTGAAATCACTTGTCTAATTAAGCAAGGAGGAGCATACAGGTTACAGATTTTTTAACATGTAATATCTACAGATTTACACCCATATAGAGGAGGTGACAATAATTATATACCTCCTTTCATGAAGCACATACCAAATAAAAGAAACATGGTAAGCCTTTCTCCTATTATGCAATTAATACGTTAAATATTGTCTCCATTTTCAGCGCCTCCTAGTACATCAAAGGGTGGATATGTTTAATCATCTCCAATTGAGAATTTCATTAAATGATATGTTTTTCAAAGTAAAAATTGAATATTTTAGCAGAAATGTTAGGAAAGACATGTCCTCCTAAAGAGAGAAAAACAGTTTATGAAATCATAACAAAATATTAAATAAAATTTGTACAAGTTGAGAAATAGATTATTACATTCCAAATGAAAACCACAAGATAAAAGAATTCTCACATAAACAAAACAGGCCATCCTATCTAATTTAATTAATCTAATTACTACTTATAGATGAGAAATACTTTAAATTATCAGCTCCGGATTGGAACTGGTTAGAAATATACAGATGAAATTTGTAAACTAAGACAACATATTTATTCATGGTCATGAACTTAAACTTTATTATCCTTACAATAAGAAAATATGTTTTCTTTTTCTTTTCTTCTAAATCTTATTTTTATTTTCAAGTTCAGTCAGAGGAGGAATTTCATAATATATTCATAAAGAACTTTCAAACTGTTGGCCTGCTCCAGAAATGCTTAGGAAGTTTCTTAACAGAATATGTGCATGCCATCTTTTATGATATTTTATCTAAAGGATGAGAAGCTGTGGCAGAGAGAGGTTCAGCTTTACGAATATTTTTTCTTTTAAAAGGAAGTTTTGAGGGCTTTTTTATGATAATAGTTTATTTACTCCCTGATTTCAGACAAGATCCATCTGACATCGGCTAAATATCCCTACTACCACCACCTCTTGTAAACCCAGCCTGCACTTCTGGTAGTTCTCTATTGATGTGATGTTCCAGTAGTTTTTGGATAATCTTCAGCAGAATCTTGCTTGGATGTGATATTAAAGATACTGTTTGGTAATTTGCACACTTTGTCAGATCACCTTTTTTTGGAATGGGAACAAATATAGATCTCTTACAGTCTGTTGTCTAAGTGATTGTCATCCTTACCAAGAACGTGAAAAATTAAATATTTTAAAACATAACTATTAAATATATATATACACATATTATACATACATACACATACACATACACACACATACACACACACATACACACACACACAAACATACACACTGTGGTTTTAGAACTTGAAATGTTGGCATGTTCACCCATTACATTAGCCCCTGCTGGGGGCATAGTCTCACGCTAATGTAATACCAGATATTGTACTAATATAGATAAAGAACGATTCATTTGCTTTCTAATAAATTTGTTTGAGGTATTTGAATCATAGAAATGATATCTTTGTATCTTAGTAATAGCTTTTCAAAACATCAGAACATGTAATATTTTCCCCATACTACTACTAAGCTTTTGAAATTTCTAGATCGCTTCCAAAATCATAGCTGCCTTCCAAAATATCAATTGTAAATTATTAAACAGGAAAAAAAATTCTCTTAAAGACCTTAAAAGAATGCACAAATGTACTCATGCACTTCAAGGAATGCAAATCAGCCCTGCAACAAACAAAAAGCGGAAATATTACCATAAAAATACATGACATCTAAAAAAGTCAATAGCCAAAATTGGCAAATCTAAAGGCAGAATAAAAATGAAAGCTTTTACCTCAGAACATCTATTTGATTCATAGTCCAGAATTACTTTCTAGAAACCTTTATGTTTTATTCCCTCTAATTCATTTGTTTATTTTAGTGAAAGGTAATTTATTTATTGCTTTAAGGGAATTTGTCAATATCAGTTAGGAATAATGATATGTATTTATAGATGAAGATTTAATTAAAATATATTTCTGTTGTTTTTTCTCATTAGAAAGAAGATTTAGTGGAATTGTCATATTTTCAATATCTATCAGCTTATATCAAGTCTACCCTCTTTTAAATGGGGTTAAGATTGCATAAAATGTATCACATCTGCTAGCGTGCCTCAAGCCAGAATATAACTCTCCTATATAAGAAATAAATTATTATCTTTTAAACAAGCAAAAATATTTGAAATTCCACTATCATATTTTCTTTCAAAAGTAAATATAAATTTATTAATGCATCTGTAACCACTTGTGTTGTTAGCCTAAGAGTTGGATTTTTTGAGCTATTAGCATTCTCTGGTCTCCAGCCACTTTAACTGAAGACACAAGATCTTGCAATTCAGCATGGTCTTCTAAATCACCAATAGCTGTAGGACTAGTTAAGAGAAAATTTGCTTCCCACACTGGACAAAAAGGCATGAGTTGAGTAACTTTTGCATAAGCTGGGTGCCACATCAACTTCCATTATACTTTAATTTAAGGGGGGAATATGGTGCCTAGTGATAGCCTTTGACTATTTTTTTTAATTCACAATCATTATCCTTGGCATCAGCAGTCAGGAGATCAAGAGATGCACTGCACTGGAAAGTCTGCTCACAGGGACTTCTTTAAACTGACATCCATTATCTTTTAACTTTGGAGGAGTTTCAAATCACAATGCTGCTAAACCAGTCAAGCTGCATTTCTTATTTTAATGACGTGGAAAATGAAATTAATTTTCTTTTAAAAAGCACAAGTTTTCCCATCTTAAATAGTATAATGTGTTTATTACACTTGTGTTATATAACATTTGTCTAGTGTTAAAAAGTTTCACTGCATCTCAAACACATGTGGTTAGAATCCACTCGCTTTTCCATGGGAGAAGGATAAGCCATCTTCCCCCATGTCATTTGTTGTTGTTGTTGTTAGGTGCAATCAAGTAAAGTACAACTCATTGTGACTCTATGAACAAAAGATCTGAACCTTGTTCTATCCTGCACCATCCTCAAACTTCCTAACACACAAGAGCCCACTGTAGCAGTGACCATGTCAGTCCACCTAGTTAAAGGTCTTCCTTTCCTTCACTGAGCCTCCACCCTTCCTGGCATCACGTTATTCTCCAAGAATAGTCCCTCCTAACAACATGCCCAAAGCATGTGAGGTTAAGCCTCCTTATTCTTGCCTCCAAAGAGCACGCTGGCTATATGCTCACCAAGACATATCTCTTTGTTCTCTTGGCTGTTCATGGGATGGACAGTGCTTTTCAACAACACAGCTCTAAGGTGTTAAATCTTCTCCTGTCATCCGTATTCATTGCCTAGTTCTCAGATGTACAGCAAGTAATCAGAAAGACCATGGCCTGAATCAGACACATCTTAGTCTTTAAACTGACAACCTTGCCCCTCAATGATTTAGAGAGGTCCCTAAGTGCAGATTTTCTCAGAGCCATGCATCTCCTTATCTCCTGGCTGCTTGTCCAAAGTGTGTTAATTGTGGATCCAAGCAAGATGACGCTGTTGACAGTTTCAATCTCCTATTCATCCATTGTGATGATGCCTTTCGGTCAAGTGGTAAGAATCTTTGTTTTCCTGACATTGAGATTCAATCCACACTGAAGGCTGAATTTCTTGATCTTCTGCAACAAGTTTTTCAAGTCTTCCTCACTTGCAGCAAGCAAAGTTGTAAATTGTGTTATCTGCATAACACAGGATGTTGATGAGTCTCCCTCCAATTCTGATGCTGCACTCTTCTGCATAGAGTCCAGCTTTTTAGATAATTTGTTCAGCATACAGATCGGATAGGTTGGAGAGAGAATACAATCCTGATGTGCTCCATTCTCAATTTTAAACCATGCAGTGTTCTCCTGCTCTGCTCACACAACAGCCTTCTGGTCCAGGTATAGGTCCTGGTTCTGCATGAGCACAATAAAGTGCTCTAGGACCCCCACTCTTCTCAATATCAAACTCAACTTGTTATGATCGACATCATCAAATGCCTTTGCACAGTCAATAAAGCACAAATAGACACTTTAGTATTCTTTACTTTCAGCCAGGATCCATCTGACATCAGCAGTGATAACCCGAGTGCCACAACCTTTTCTAATTCTGCTTGAACTTCTGGTAGTTCCCTATATATGTACAGACACAGCTGTTTTTGAATGATAACCAGCAGTATTTTGCCTGCATTTGATATTAATATCATCGTATAGCTTCCACATTCAGTTGATCACCTATCTTGAGAATGGGAACAAATATGGACCTCTTCCAATTTGTTGGCCAGACAGCTATTTTCCAAATTTCCTGGCATAAACTGGTGAGTACATCCAAGTGCATTTGTTAAAAACCCATACCATTTACTGCCTCTGAAAATCTGCTAGAGGGTCAATTCCAACGTGATGACAAGGGACCACTGGTGGTTTAGTGGTAAGGAGAAGCATATTAACTAAAAGATATGCAGTTAAAATCCAATACCTGTTCCATGGAAGAAGATGGGCAAACTCCTTTCATACAATTTGTAGTCTCTGATAACCTGCTGGGAGGTCAGCTATTCGTTATTACGGACTTGACAGTACATAATAAAATGTAATCTTTTTAAAAGCTCTCATGACACTGTTTGGAAGGAGAAGTGGCATCCACTTCCATAATAGCTTGCCTCCAGAAATCCTATGAACGTGGAGAGAGGACGAAAATCACCCAAGTGTCGAGGATTCTCCTTCATAGGGACTCTGAGCCGCCTGCGACTTGGTGGCACTTGTACTGCCAACCTAAAGGTAAGTAATTAGAGCTCCAAGGGAGAAAGATGAGGGATTTCCGTCCTTAATTATTTAAGGCCTTCAAATCCTATGCAAGTTCACAGTGAGATAGAATTCACTAGCCACTTCAGTGGAGAAGGTGGACAATCTCCTCCCGTACGATTTATAGTCCCTGAAAATCCACTGACCGGTCAGCTATGAATCAGTTCCAATTTGATGAAAATTAATCTCACACCAGAAATAAATAATAAAAAAAACCTTCTTAAAACAGAAACAACAAGAGCCCTTTTTTAAATGTGAGACATGAATCCACAAAAGTAGTGTGTATCATATACACCATTTCATACAGCCTCTTCTTTTATACTGTGCCTCCTTTCTTTTTTTCTACACAGCATGTGGCCTAGAAATCTGATACCACACTTGGAGTTACACTTTATTAGAATGAAAACATTCTTACAGTGTTTTTGGTGTGCTATCAAGTTGATTCCAAAACACAGCAACTTTGTATGACAAATAAGAACTGCTTGATAGAAGGTCAGGGGCTCTAATTTTTATAGGAGCTGACTCCTAGAGCGCTCCTGGTGATTTCTCATCTCTGACTTTTCAGTTAGCAGATGATTTCTTAACAGTAACATTATCAAAGCTCTTTATTATTTGAGAACTTGAGTACTTTCAACTTACATGTTAATATTTCACATAATGAAATTCCTACTTATATATGAAATAGAAAACAAAATATATACAAAAAATACAAATATAAATAAAATAATACAAATGCCTGAAACTAAATGTGTTACATATGTTGTGGCAAGCTGTTAAAAGGACACAGTTGTATACTTGCTTATATATGGTAATTATTAATCATCAGATATTTATATAATTATTATTATGAAAGTTATTTTCAGACTTTTTTACAGGTGCTTTATGTCAATAAAATATAATAATTATTTCTTCAAAAGAGTTGTTATTTCCATTCTGTGTTATCTTTTTTTTTCAAAAACAGAATTTCAGAAGAACTTCAGAAGATCTCAAATTTGTAAGTATCAGAACTAGACTTGAAGTTGAAGCTCTTGGAGTTTTAAGTTTATTTGTATGTTTTTTACTGGGCTAATTTAATATGCTATGAGCAAGCAATCAGAGTGTCTAAAGTAGGAACAGAAAGTATTAAGTAGTTTTTATTAATACAAGTCTTCTTATAATGAAAGAAAATATTACATATGTCCTCTGAAAAGTGACAGCAATTCTAAATTGTATTTTATGTGTGCTATTTTGGTTAGGCACTTGAAAGCAAATAAATTCCATTTTTAAAGTAAAACAAAATCTCTCTAGAGAGCACAAATTATTGACATAATCTAAATTTAACTCATCCTTTGAAAATTAAGAGGGAAGAGTTTCATTATTGTCTGGTTTACAAATGGAAAATATAACCATAAAATACTATTACTGGAGCCACAAAATGTTAGCTGGACTGTAAAAAGTACAATAAATTATGTACAGTTATCAAATATGAATGGAAAATATGCCCGTTTAGTTCTTAAGACTGTATGGCTATAATTTGAAATCAGGACTTTATTTGCAATAAACATAAGAAACTAAATAAATACAACCCCAAACTATAACATAAAGTATTGAGCATTTGCAATTTCCCCAGGATATTGAGTCATTTCAAAGACAAGTAATTAAACTTCTGGAAATTTAAAATAATAGCGTTAGCATAACACTAACAAGTCATACACCTTCATTTATTCTGTGTAATGCTTGTGACATGAGTGGATGTTTACAAATCATATTGCATTTTCATTCAATCATTCAGAGACATTTTACTTTATAACAAATTATAATTTATTAATGCAATTAATTAAAATATCCATTGAAATACTAATTCCAGATTGTCTTTCCTTTTCCCCTACTTTTTCTCTATTAATTTATACTCTTCTTCTCCACCCTTCCATATCTATTAAACCTTCAATCATGTATTTTATCTGTGTGACTGAACGAGTTAACACAGCAAGGTTCTTGTACAGAACTGCAAAATGAAAGGCTCCCATAGAAACAAGGCAGCTCTGGTGGTGTGGCATTGGAAAATGCACTACTAACTTAAAGGCTACACTCCTCTGGTGTCTCCAATCTACTGGCAGCTCAGTAGAAAAATAACTGGGCAATCTCCCGTGCAATTTGTAAACTTGGATACTCAGTAGAATGTCAGCCTTCCGTTTGTTCCTACTCAAAGACATCGAGTGATTGACTCAGTAACAGCAGCTTTTCTATAAAACCAAACTAAACTGTCAACCTAGGGCTTTGTTTTAGATGTATACACCTAAATGCCTAAAATAAATATAAAGAGGGTAAGCTCTTGGCTGCTAAGGAAAGCACTGAAAGTTCGAGTGCACTCAGAAGTGCCTGGCATGAAAAGCCTAGAGATCTACTGTCTGGATCTCAGTGCCCTGTAGTGCATTCTGACTCACTGTAACCTCCACCAGGTCTCAGAGGCAGTAATCTTAATAGGAGAAGACTCTGCATCTTCCTCCCACAAGAAATTGGCCAGCTATTGGAAGTTCTCTGGAGCACCGTCTACTCTGACAAAGAAAGGGTCATGATGAATCAGAATACACAAGACAGAACCAGCCAATTTTCACTGGGGTTTTGGTTTCTTTTTTTGGTAAAACCAAACCTTTGGAAAAGAAAAGTATTTTTATAAAAGTACCATGATAGGTTCACATATTTGTAAAATGAAAGAAGCTGACTGTGAAATAGCATTGTTTCCAAAGGCAAAACATAACTGAAATAAAAAAAAAATGCTTTACCTTTCCTGAGAGTGGCAATCAGTAAGGTGATGAATAAGGATAATATTGAGAAAAGATGTTTGACAATTGAAAAACGATGAAACATTTTGGAAGTCATGTTGATAATCTTTCATAAAACAATTAAAAAATATTCCAGGAAGCACCAAGAAAGCACAGAGCAAAGCAGCAAAAACTTAAGCACAGGCAGGTAATATTCAGGCTCTGTTTGTTCAACTGGGATGTGTGAAGTCAAATTTGCACCTGTCCTTGGACCTGTCAGAGTTGGCAGTGCCCCTGGAAGGTAAGCTTACACACTTTACAGGGCAGCATTATCAACCGATAAAGCGACCTTTGCCTTGTAACCATTTCACAGTATGTGAGAGCATGGACAAACAGAGACCTTCTAGAACACACAACGGAATAACTTATAAGATTCAAAGACCAAAGTCTTTAATTTTTCCCGCAATATCCCTCCATACCGAGAGTAATGACTGAAGTATATCACCAGAGGAGGCAAGGATGTGGATAGCACAAAAGGGTTACAAATAAAATGGACCTGGATTTCTTCCCCTTCTCTGTATCTGAATCCATATGACCTTTGAGAGGTTGCAACTTTCGGTAATTACTTATTGGGTCTGGATGAAACACGTGAAGATTTTCTTCTTTCTTTTTTTAGAACACCTCTGACTTTAATTTGGGTGATAACATACACATTTACTGAGCCAGTTACTGTCTTTTGCAGAGAAGCCAAAAAGGCCTCTACACCAAGTCTGACTGGGACAAAAGGATGAACAGAGGAGTCCTCAGAGAGCTGCCTTGGAGCCCTGCCACCGGGTGATGGCAGCTGGTGATTAATAATCTTCAACGAAGTAGTGATTTAAGCAGGGATAGGCAGGCTTACAAACTATACTGTCCTACCCCTCAAAATTTTTTAAATTTTTAAACAATTTTAAAATATTTCTTAAAATATCTAAGTGTTCTGCAATCAGTTATTTATACAGTCTATGATAAAAGTACCTCACATGACACACAAGAGTCTGATTCATGAGCAATCAGACATCAATTTTCAGCCTGATGTTGCAATAATTAATTCATTCTTACCTTCTTTTTCCCGCCTCAAAAAGCAGACGTATGGTTTATTCCTTTAACAGTGGGTCTCAAAAAGTTCTCATGCAACTGCAATACTGGTAACACATTTATGTTTGCTGTGGTGGAACTAATTAGACACAATATATTACAACTATTCATAGCTAAGAAAAATGATATTCAGCCAGTTGTCAGCAATGCAATGTACTTGAAATTCGTGAGATTCTCTAATGATTAAAAACATATTTTTAAATTTCTAACTTGTGTGGAAGGTTTTGAAATGTCATATTGCAAAAATTAATTGCAATGGTACATAACTATCTTTATAAAAATTTCTTCAAAAGAGAATTTCTCCAGCCATTTCCTTTCTTATAGTACATAAGAAACTTGCACAAGAAGTAAACACTAATAATAATTGTACAACATCCCTTAGTGAAAATATATATATATATAACTTTTAACTCAAAACCATTAAGCAAAAAGACATCTACTAAGAACATCTAACATTTATGCCTAAGATACTAATAGGATATAGCAAGCACAAATGTTTCCATCCTTAATTTTAATAAAAAGTAAGGAAGAAAAATTAAAAATTATCAATGGTGAAGATATAATAAAAATATAACCAAGTTGCAAATATCAAGTGTTTGGGAAATCTGAGAAGCTATTTTTATACTCAGGGTTATTATGAAAAAAGTACACTGCCTTCCTTCACCATCCTAGTCAGAAAACACAGGGCTGAAGTCAACCTCAGAGTGGTGCTTAATCAAATCCCTGCTACTTTCAGCAATAAAAGCCAAGTAACTTTGAGCCCGAGGATTTTTTTGCTACCACTGTTTCTTTTTTCTATCTGGAAACTTTGGCTTAGGCATCAACTAAGCATAGTACTTCAAAACAATTAAGTATTCTCACCCAGTTCACTCTTTCTGCACATCACAAAATCACCACACACTTGGCATTCCTGGCAGCCCTTGGCACTGTTACTGTGGGTCAGACCTGAGAAGTGCTGGCAGCACGGGGTAGAGAAAGTGTCTTCGCTGCAGCTGCCAACATTTCTGTCTGACCCAGTGAATCAATTTAAATCAATCTCTCTCCTTCCTTTCCTCTCCCCGACCCCCATACAGAGCATAAATAAAGCACATTGATTAAAATTCAATTTCAGATGCTATGTACACTGAGATCTAAACGACAATATTTCTAGATAGTCTAGATGATTTAGGGAAAAAATAAGCATTATTACCTTGGCAAAATAATTCTTTTTTGTTTTACATACTCACTGAGACATTTTATCTATCACTTAACTTCTATTTTATGCCGTCAAGCTGCAGCACTGGAAAAATTCTTGGTAAAGGACCAAAGACGGTAAGTTCCAGGCTGAAACCTGAGTGTAAGTTCTATTTTATAATAAATACTTGAATATGTTTACTTCAAACATCAAGTCCACTACTTGGATTTTCTATGTCAAAGTATCTTATCTGCAAATTTACATTCAGCAGTAACAATTTAGGATGTTAGTTTTAATAATTTGCCTGTGGAATTTCTTCTTTAAAAATACATTTCAACACCTTCTTCCATCTCTTTGCAGCATTGTAAGATGTCTTGGTTGTACTTGGAAAAAACCACAATTTTCAAGTCTGAAAGGTCACATGTGCCAGTCACCTGGAGTGTTAAGCAAATACACTACTTTGAGGTAGATGTATCTTTGGGAGATTTAAAAGTGACCTAGGAACAACAAAGTTACAATGTTCAGCTCTGCCACGAATTTGTTATCTTTCACCTTGCAAAACATTTAAAATGCAAATTAAATAATTTGTAGTGAATGAATAAAACATAAGACTCCTTTGTACCCTTGTAATGCTGTGGATGGTGTCAAAAGCAAAAAGGCAGAGGTAAATGTGGGCTTATCTGTCTTATTTCACTAGATATCATGATCTATGAAAGTGATGATCTTTATGTAGGATTCATGTACTGGCAATGCAGACACTCTTCACCATCACAAGGATAAAAATTGTACAATTCACCTGACTTAGCAAAATATTTGGACAATCTTTGTGTATTCACAGATCTTTAAGCTATGTTTAGGATAAATTGGTAGATGGCTTTTCACCTTTATAAGAAATAAATTTATTATGCTCTAAAATTTCTGGTATGGGATTTCTGGACCTTTGAAAATTCAATATACCCAGACATATCCTAAATCTCAAATCATTAGAACTCTCAAAAACACCAGAATTCTCAGTTAATGCAAGCTTTACCAAAGATAATTGAGTGCCCTTCTGGGTCACAAAACCTCATCTCTTTTATTGTCTATCTACATCATACATGCTTGACTCAAAAGTAGTTGGAAAATGGAAGAAAGACAGGAATTACAAACATATTAAGTGAGGAGTTTAAGATTTACCAATTCATCATGTGCAGTTTAACATAAAATTTTCTGAAATCTAAAATAAAAAGCCTGCTTCCCCCCTTTTGTTGCCTTTTCCAGCTGTTCCAAAATATATCACATTCTTATTTGATGCTAGTTTAATTGTCTACATTTTATTTGTGTTTTCATAATGTCAATGAATATTGTTGTTGTTACCATCGAATTGCAAACAACTCATTCTTGACCCTCGAGCGAGCAAGTTTTCTGAGTCTATAAATCTCACAAAAGAAGCTTGGTCATCATTCTCTTGTGGAGGAGCTGAAAGTTTTATACTCGAAGCCTTTGGTTTGACAGCACAATTCCTTACACCTAAAGCCACCAGAACCCTAAAGAGCTAATGAACAACCATCTATTAAGTGGTCTAGTCTACACGTGTGCATCCTTCCCAGTTACTATTTATTCCACTTGTGTTTGGTTTTTGGTCCCCCCCACCACCCGGCACCTTTCCATGAACAATGTTAGTGTGGTGTAGATAATACAATATGAATGAAGCTTAATTATGGATTTTCTAATGCTGGGAAAGGCAGATATGCTTTGAAAGCCTATCAATTATTTTCAAAGTGCACATTGCAGTCACAATCTTTTTTTTGTTTGTTTCTAAAGGGAGAAACGATTAAGAACAAAAATACCAAATCAAGACCTTGTAAAATGGTAAAAAAACTGAACTAATTAAGAAAAATTGCTTGTTTAAGGACAGAATTCTCTTATTATACATTACAAAAAGCTGATCCAAGTAACAACTAACTGATATAGAAAATATGCTTAAACAGGAGAAAACTTAAGATAGAGTTTAGATTCAAAGGTTCAAAATATCCAAACTTGAATGACCTTTTCAATAGTGAAAGTATTTTATATTCTGAGCATTGAGGAAGTTAATTTTGGGTAGAACAAAGTATTCATTATTTCAAATGAGTATTAAAAACTGAGAACTCATCAGCCTTTGAAATGTCAACTTTTTTATTTGTGGAAGATGGGAGCAACACAAAGTGTTTCTTTGAGCAGAAAAACATGAACACAAAATCAAGTATATCCCCTATCTTTGGAAAGCTTTAAAAAGAAAGTGCTTCTTTTCAATCTTCTCTCTTACAACTAAATGAAATTACATACATATACATATATACACACATACATATACATAGATATATACACATATATACACGTCGTCATTCGTCATTAAGTGCTGTTGAGTCACACACTAATTTTAGTACCAGATTTTTAAATTTGATTGGAGAAAATCTTATAATACATTATCTTACAAAACTTTGAAGATAGATAGCAAAGGAAAGTTGCTAATATTAACTTTTTTCCAGTCATTGTTGCTGTTATTGTTTGGTGTCACTGAGTCAAAAGTGACTCAAAGCTGACCCTCTAGTGGGTTTTCAGAGGCAGTAAATCACATGAGAGGAGACTGACCATCTAACTCCAAGAGAGCAACTGTTCGATTTGAACTGCATGCTTTTTTTGAGTTTGAAGCACAGCTTCTTAGCAAACTGTGTGGGTTAGCATAAAGTTGGCTTTTTAAGCTATTACCTTTGTTCCCTCTGGTCCAACTACTTTAACTGCAAAAGCATGGTCCTGCAAATCAAAAGCTGTGGAGCTGTGGGACTAAGGTGTGTGTGTGTGTGGTGTGTGTGTGTGTGTGTGTGAGAGAGAGAGAGAGAGAGAACGCTTCCCACCCTGAGAAGGGAGACTGGAGTAAGGCTCTATTGAGAGTTAGATCGTGGTGATGGTGTTGGAGAGACTGTGGCAAGATGAAAACAGAGGAATTCTGGGATAAAGGTCACAGTGAAAAAAGGTCTTTGCTGTTCTTACAGATGCTTGAAGGTAAAGCTGACTTAAAAATGCTTTGAGGCAAATCTTGCTGGATAATTAAGGAAACCAGGGGTGTCTTGGGTTTGTATTGCTGAACTGAATGAAAGCAGGCCTTTTATTAAAAGGAGTGTGTTTTGCTGTTCATCTGACTCGAGATTTTTGAACTAAACCTGGGCTTGTATTGTGAGATATTCTTTGCCTCCTCCCTACCCTCCAACTTATTTCCCTAATGCACCCCATTCTCATGACCACAACCACAACTGTGAGTCAACAATAAATACACCTCTTGGTGGTATGGCTCCAGAGGCACTATGGGACTGAGCTATGTCTCTTTATCTGCATTCTGTTCAGGGTCAGTGAGAAGTTGTGCTATTTTCACTCTGTCTTGTCTAGGACTCGACGACGCTCAACAACATTGAGAGAGACCAGTGGACTGGTGGACCAAAAGCTACCAAGCTAAAGGTGGGTGACTCTAATCCGCGGCCCTCAGGCCTGTTTTAAGTTGTTATTGGTTAAACATTCTTCTTGGTCATATAGCCCTGGTGTGTCCATTTGCTGTACAGAGGTAATTTGGGGTCGCTGTGAAGCTGAACACTGTGACACTGGTGTGTCAAATGTGATAATGGTTACCCATGGTGGACAGTGTTTGGTGGTGCTCCCTGGTTGAAACAAGCTTAGAAGCTGGAGTGGCATCCAAGTCCATAAAAAAAATTGCCTCTAGAAACCCTATGAACCTAGAGAAAGAATGAAAGTCACACATGCAATTGTAGAAGACTTTCGTTTATAGGGTCACTATGAGTCGACGGCACTGAACAAGAACAACAACAACTTGTCTTTACAGAAACACGCACATGGCCTTGGGCCCTTATGTCCCATTTTCTGCACTTTAGAAGACTACTTTAAAAGAAGTTACATTTCATATCATAGCATTTGCAATGGAAAAAAAGAATAAAAAATTCACCTAGTACAGTCCATCACTTAAAAAAAAAAGGTCAAGTGGCTATAATAGTGTCTTATCCAATAGTGAATGATAACACAACAGATTTAGACTTGACTAAACAGCCCTAAGATGTGGACCTTTGTATTGAAAACATTGTAATAATGGACTCGAATACAGAGATTTCATATGTAAGTGATACGGAGGATGGCACAGGACCAGGCTTGGTTCTGAACTTTCCTTTATAGGATCACTATTAGTTGTAGTTGACGACATATAAAACACAAGTGTAACAATCACTCACCTGACGCTTACTTAGCATCTTAATTCAGTAAAAGTCATGGCATATGATGTGGGTTTTTTATCTAAAATTGAAATTATAATCATCTCTGACTACTAGAACATATGTGCAACTCATTTCAGTGGAATAAAATCTCCTTAGGAAAATTATTAACATGGGTTGTTGTTAGATGTCACTGAGTTTAGTATAAACCATAGCAACCCTCTGAAAATCCGATCTGAACCCAGTCTTATCGTGTGCCATTCTAACACTTCTTGACACATTAGAGCCCATTGAAGCAGTCACTGTGTCAATACACCTGATTGTTGGTCTTCCTCTCTTTTAGGATCTCTCTACCTTTCCAAGGATAATGTCCCTCTCCGAGGAATAGCCTCTCCCAGCAACACACCGAAAGTATGTGAGATGAATCTTCATCAGCTTTGCTTTCAAGGAGCACTTTGGCTGCTCTATCTCCAAGATACAGGTAAGTGAGTTTCCTGGATTGTTCCTTTTGCTTTTCTTAAAACTATTATCTGCATTTATTTTGTGTAACTTAATAACTAAGTATCCTAAGTATATGACCGTATTTCATGTATGTTGGAGGGATCACTTTAATTACTGAGAGCTAAAGTGATTTTTAGAAGACACAAACCTATTTCATCTTGAGAACATTTTTATCTTTTGTATCACTTCCTGTAGTAAACAAAACTCACAGCAAATTATGATAACTACTGACCCTGTGTAACACTATAGAACTACTCAATGTGGTTTTCAGAGCTGTAAACCTTTATGAAGGAAGACTGCCTCACTTTTTAACAAACTTGTAGCTGATACTAACCTTTCCATTAACAGTCTAACCTTAATCTACTATGCCACCAAGGCTCCTTTCTCGAATACGAGCAATAACTATTTATATAGAAAATAAATTTAAACTTCAGATGATATTATAACACATTTTAATAAGGAAAATAAGTAGTTCTGTTTCATTCAATATGACTTAAAAGTATCACTTAGAGGTAAATTAACAAATGTTTTTCTTGTTGTTGTTATGTGCCATCAAGTGGCCTGTGATTCACAGCGACCATATGTACAACAGCCCTAAACTCTGCTTTATCCTGTGCAATCTGTCTCTGACACACCTACCCCCATTACCCTAGTCACTCAATCCATCCATCTCATCAAGGGTCTTCCTCTTCGGCGCTGTCCCTCCACCCTCCCAAGCATGACATCCTTCTTCAAAGACTGGTCCCACTTTTCAACATGTCCACAGGATGTCAGATGAAGCTACAGAACACACAGAGTCCAACTATAAGGTCAAATGAGGATACACAGTGAGGAATAATGTATCAAAAAATAAGTGTCACAACATGACAAAGATACCAGTGATTTGAATCTCATGATAAACATGCAAAATCATTTATGCTAATAATTAATTTTGAATCTTTGTTTTACAGTGTTATTTATGGAGCAATCCAGAAGCAGGAAGTTTCTGATTTTGATGCACTTTCTCGGTCACCATTTTAGATGATGGGGGTGAATCCTCCAGCGTCAAAGCCTGAATAATATATTCCATAAACTGCTGTAGACTATATGAAAATTCTTACACATCCTTAGGACATCTTTTTTTTTAAACCAAGAGCTATTCACTGAAAATAAACAAAATTTATAAAACTTAAAAGGGAACATAACATTGCAAGAAAAATATTAAACCCCTTTCTTTTTTTCTGCATTATAACTATTTTGTCTTTCAGAGAAATTTCATCATATACTTTCAAACATTATGCATTGACTTAACATACAAAAAGAAAATATGGGCATCATAGATTTTCTACAAGAAATAATCTTCTCTTTCTAATGATTCATTCCTTTCAAAAGAGTCCTTATGATCAGAATTGTAAATAAGTTCTGAAAATAAAACCTTACCATGAATATGGATAAAACAATATTTATGAAAAGAATTGTGACCTTCCTTATGCTGATAGATTCCTAATATTACTGGAGAAAATAATGAAACTAGCCTTACAAAATTCCTTCGATTCTTGCTATAAATTTCATACACTCCTTTCTTTGAACAAAACTTATTGCCATCAGGCCAATTCTGACTCATGGCCACCATCCATTGGTTTTTCAAGTTTGTTGCTCTGCATCAGAAAGCTGGACAATGACTAGAGATGATAGAAAGGGAATTGATGCCTTTGAGCTGTGGTGCTGGAGAGGAATACTGAATATACCATGGACTGCTAGGAGAACAAGCAGGTTTGTCCTGGAGAGGGTGAAGTCAGACTGCTCCTTGGAGGCAAGGATTCTGAAGCTTCATCTGACACACTTTGGATATGTTTGCTGCAAGGCAGAATCAGTCCTCAGAGAGGGATAATGTTTGGGAGAGTGGAGGGACAGCGCAGGAGAGGAAGACCCTCGATAGACAGATTGATTGAGTGACTGGGATAATGGGGATAGGTGTTTCAGAGACAGTAAGATTGACAAGGGATGGAGCAGGGTTTAGGATTTTTGTACATAGGGTTGCTATGAGTCACAGGTGATTCAATGGCACAGAACAAGAACAATCATTACATGAGAAAACTGCTCAGATTTTTTCCCCCCTGTGAAACAGCTGGTTGATTGAATCACCAAATTTTCAGTTAGCATTGCAATATGTAACACACGAAACCACCAAAGTTCATTAGATACCAGTGTATTTCATGCAAAATGGTATTGAGCATTAGATGAAAGATATTGTTGTTTTTGTTAGATTCTGTCAAGTTGGCTATGATTCATAGAAATCTTACACAGCTTGACTTGAATCTTGCCCTATTCTGTCATCCTCACAATCTTTCTAACGCTCAAGCCCATTACCGTAGTCACTACATTAATTTATCTCTCTTACTGAAGTTCTTCCTCCGTTTTGCTGACCCTTTACTTTGCTATATTTTTCCAAATACTCATTCTTCCTGAAAATATACCAAGAAAAGTGAGATGAAGTTTCACCATCCTTCCTCTAAGGAGCTCTGTACTTTCACTTCTTTCAAGACCTATCTGTTTATTCTTCTGACAGTCCATTAGCTATTCAATACTCTTCACTAGCAACAAATTCAAGCAATGGCAGGATGTGGAACTAAGCAAATCATCCCTCAGAACTTATTACTGCACAATATTTTGCAAATCACATGTTTGCAATAGTATCCGATAATGTGAAGAACATATGAGTCAATGATTAACAAATGGCAAGTGCCAATTCTCAAAGATCTCCTCCTTTCTTAATTCTCAGTAAACAAGTCTCAGTTGTCACTTGTGACAATCATACTAATAAAATAATTTTAAGTTAAACTATCAACCATCTTGTTTAAAAAAATGTTGTTTTTAAGCACTATTGAGATGGAACCAATTCACGACTGACACTCCAGCAGCTTCTAAGGGGCAGTAAATCATGGAAGGAGATTGTCTATCTTTTTCCTATGGAGCAGCTGAAGAATTCAAACCACATGCCTTTGGCAGTGCAACTCTTTGCCATTACAACACCAGAGCTCATAAAAAAAGCATGCATATAGTAATTAAAGATTGTACATGTAAGAAATACATTATATCATTACTCCTTAACTATTTCTGTTCAACTCAATTAGGAAGCAATGCATGTTCTCATGCGAAAGTACAGTGCCACGACACCAGAGATTGAGCACACAATGCCAAGAGTGTACTAAAAATCCTTTGAGGGCATTAGTTAATGCATATGCATACCACTTTTAATATAAAACTTGAAAATTTATCTTTTTCTTTAATGTGAAAAGCAATTACTCTGCTGTAGATGTGGAATAATTATTTTTAAAATATCACTTGCTCTTAAAACACAGTAGAGGCATTCATTGCATCTTTGAAGCAGTATCTTTGAACTCAAATCATTTTCATTACTTGTGCAACATTTTAAAAGTTATTCCAAGACTTTGTTTTACAAAGGTTGAGATCTTTATTGGTGCTTAATTTTACTTGCTGAATCATTATTTTCTCCATGCTAAGTTCAAAAGAGATGACCTTGAAGCTGGAAGATAATGAAGACCTGGGCAGCATACTTACCTTTTCTGTCCTTGCAACATTCTCAGTTCTTTGTTCTCTTCTTAGGTATTTTCCTGTAATTCATACAAATGTTCCTTTGAACAGACTGTTGTGAAGTCAGATCTTTTATCTTCTCAGGTCATAAAGCAAGGCTTAGTATTTATTTTTTGTTCCTTTTATTTCTTTTTCTATCCTCCTTTATCATACTTAGTTACTGTTGTTGTTGTTATGCACATCAAGTCACCTGACTCACAGTGACCCCATGTACAACAGCCCTAAACCCTGCTCTATCTGTTGACAATTTCATTGTCTCTGATACACTTAACTACCCCAGTCACTAAGTCAAGCCATCTCATTCAGGAACTTCCTCTCTTTTTGTAATAAGCGTCCACAGCATTTTGTTTCTTATGAAATTAAATATATTACCTTACCATTATGCTATCTTTGTACATATATGTAAAGTGTTAGACTGCTGGTTTTTTTGCAGAGTTGCAGAGTACTCACTCATCAATTATCTCTATATTCTTCTCTATTTCTATCTCAAGATCTTTTGAATGAAGGAATAACAACTTTTATGAAACTGGAACTGCTTGTGTGAGGATTTTTATACATCTTCCTACACTAATGTCTGCCCTTTGATAATTTTTTGTTCTTTAACTCAATTTAAAGATTATTGGGAGCACAGTGTTTAAATGTTATCTACTGTCAAAAAAGTCACTAGCTCTAACTTATCAAACCGCTCCATGGGAGAATGATGAGACAGTCTAGCTCTGGGGCTTAGAGGTAGAGAGTTGTGCTGCCCATCCAAAAGTACATGGTTTGAATTCACTAGCTTTTCTGTGGCAGAAGAATGGGTACTTTCCTTCCATACGATTTACTCTCTCTGAAAAACTGCTGAGGGCTGAATTAGTGGCCAGTTCCAACTCCACAGTATATAACATTAACAACGTGTATAATTTAATATATGCATTAAGTGTATGTCTATGTGTTGTACATATGGATTATTTGTTATTAAAGGTTAAGTCATTTCCATGGAATTAGAATCAATTCATAGCTGATGCTTCACACAGGAGGAGAACGTCCACCTTTCTTCCCAAGAGTTGCTTATAGATTTGAACTGCTAAACCAGCACGGTCTTTGGGTTATCAGCACAATTCTTTGTACACTAGATATTGAATCATGGTACGTCAATTTATCCAGTTGTGTAGATGTGTCAAATAGGATTTTTAGACGTAGATAGCCAGGCATTTTGTTGAAGTAACCTCTGAAGGGGCTGAAACCACCATTTTAGCTAACAGTCTAATAATTATCTGCACAAGTTGAGAGATGATAGATAGATAGATAGATAGATAGATAGATAGATAGATAGACAGACAGATAATATAGATATAGAGAACTAGATATAAAGATATGTTAACATTCTTTTCATTATATAACCCTCTATACTTAGAATTCAAAGTATAATATAAAAATGAAAGTATAAATTCCAAACAATTAAAATAAAAATCTTTCTGGAAAACAGCAGAAAGTAACAGAACAAGACCAAGAGTTGGGTGCATTAGAATGAGTTTGCTATACACCCTGATTAACATTTTGGCTCTCTTACTTGAATTTGCTCCCATTTAATAATATGTACGCACTCCATGCATACATTCTGAAAATAAAATGTATTTACCATCAGTTTTGGAATGTAGTTTGCATATGTAGCAAAAAATTTAAATCTACATTTGAAAGATAGCTTATGGATGAATTGAGTCCATCTCATCATCATGTTACATTAGTTTATCAAGGACCAAAATGTATACATGTTTGGAAATAAGACATGAATTCCAAAGAAAATAACATGTGGCTATGTGCTATTGAAGGAAAACAGTCCTGGAAATTCAAAGAAATTAATTACCAAGATTTTAGAGTCAACATTTGCCCATAAACAGCTGGAATGAAAAAGAACATAACTTAAGCAAATATTAAACAAAACTTTTAAACAATCATATCAGAAATGAACTCAAAATATCATCAAAAAGGATGATGCAGTTATACAAATCTAAAGTTTCCCATGAATATATTTCTGTATTAGAACTTTTCATTCTTGTATTTCTCTTCTACAACATTTTGCCAGTGCCTAACTGAATATCATTTAGCTATGACTCAATGCCTTATTTACTTCACTGATTATATTAAGCCTACACAAATCATTGGAAGGCTTTAATTTGGTCTCCAGTAGCTTTCTCTACTTCCCAGAAATGGTAACAAGGTATTTTAAATTTTTCCAACCCGAAGTACACATTTTGCCACATCACTTTTATTTGTTAAATAAATTGCACTCCAAAGATCATTAACATCTTCCTGTGATGACTAAGAGAACTGGCTTGGGAAGAGAAAAAAAATTCAATTTTTCTAATTTTCTTACAAACACAGTAATTACATTTTGGTAAGGAAAGACCTGGTAAATGTAAAAAAAAAAAAAACAAAAAAAAAAACAGAACTTAGAAAAGAGAGGCTGTGATTTTTATACTTGATAATCACTAGTTCATGTGGATTATTGGAAGGAAAATGCAAAAATGTAAATTTACTATACAGTAGGTTAAATAACCAAATATGCTGCCTTTATTGGTAAGGAGTGCAGTCCTAACTAAATGCACATGATTTGAGTCCACGAACTGCTCTGTTAGAGAAAGATGAATCTCCTCCTGTGTCATTTATTGTCTCTGAAAACCTGTTGGAAGGTCAGCTATGGATTGGTTTGACTTAATGATTCTTAACAACTCAAAAAATCAAAATTTGGGTTATCAGGGAGGAACACATGTCGTTATTTCTACCCCATATAATCATCATACATAATTTCATAGCAGCATATGGATACCTTTCATATGAAAATAAATTTGTTCCATTTTGCATATGAAAAAGCCAGGTTAAAAAAATCAGCTAATTTGATGAAGCACAAACAAATAAAAAGAGATGGCCAAACTTTTCTGGTGGTTGAAAGCCACCAGTGGCTTCGTGGGAGAAATATGACCTGTCTTCTCACATTAAGTTTTAAAGCCTAGGAGGGCTAAAGATGGGTTCCTGTAAGTTGAAACTGACTCAGTGTAAATGGGTGAAATCCCCTATATATTTTACATACACACACACACACACACACACACACACACACACACATACACACACTCTCATTTAATTTCATGGCTTAAATATATTATTCACACTTGTCTTATTTTA
>NW_006399894.1:3750139-3761672 GCF_000299155.1 Elephantulus edwardii
CCAATAGCGAGGAAGAAGATGAATACTACTGTTTGCCTGCAAAGTTGATTCTGGCTCATGCATGCAGAATAGAACTGCACCTCACAGGTCATTCACAAGTTGGGACCTTTTGGAAGAAGCTCACCAGATATTACGTCCAGTGCACCTCTGGATAGATCTTAACAATCAATCTTGGGGTTACTTAACTGTTTCTCTCTCTCAGGGACATCTAGAAAAATAAAACTTATCAAATTTATTATACTGACTCAAATGTTAGCATACTGAATTTTATACTACGATATACTACAAAAATAAAACAGAACTTGCCATGGAGTTTACAAAAGAGATTATAATGGGAGGGCAAAAGGAAGAAATAAGGACAGAAGTCAAGAACAACAAGTTTGGCAAGATAAAAATATCAAACTATGCATGTAAGACCTCAAGGCAGCCAATGGACACACAACTTGGTGCAGGGTAATTAGCTCAAAGAGAACATTTACAGAAAGCACCCCCAGAGCACTTGCTGATTCATTTTCATTTCCCAGAATATGCAATTTCCTATTGCCCATTAGCTTTGTACGTGTTCCTTTTAAAAGTGGATATTTCAGTGGTAATTCTTTTGAAAATTATAATTCAACAAAATATTGCATGGGGACTAACATAATACATACCCTGTGGTTTTCATAAGCACAACAACATTTTCCAAGGACGTACAAAAATGGTTTTAAATGTTAAAATAAAAAGTTGGGCCATTCTATGATCTAAATTAAGCAAGGTGAATCATTTGAAAATCTCTATAGCAAGTTTTAAAGATGTAACAATTCTAATAGTTAAAAATTCGAAGTATAATAAAGTCACCTTTAATTTGTCAACAAGAACTTAAGCTATTTTTATGACTATGCAATGGCCTCTCATTACGACTACAGAACACAGAGAAGTGTGGGTTTTAATCTAATAAACCATATATTCAGAGTTGCTTTAAGACATTTAAGTGATTCTTTTACCAAGTCAGTATCATAAAAGACCTATTAAAAACTGAATTATACTGCCATAATCATGTACTTTATCTATAAGGGCAGAAAAAGAAGGGAAGAAAGTGGTGTGTTATTATTATGAGAAAAGAAATTTGTCGGCAAAAAGAATATTACAATAGCACAAAAGAGTATATTTTACCACTTTTAAGCAGAGCTTTCATAGAAAGCTGTTAAAGATTCTTCTAAATAAAATTAGATGCCAAGAAGCATAAGTTGCTAAAATGTATATTTTATGAGGTCACCTAAACAAGAGTACACAATCGTAGATATGAAAGTAAAAGTCCCCGATTAAACAAGGCTATAAAATTATAATACAGAGATCTACCTTAGAAAACTGTGACTGAGTCTAGGACTTACTGAGATTTGGGGAAAAGCTTACAAACACAGAGATATAAAAGCAAATCAGAAGGGACAAAAAACAGGAAAAAAAGCAATGGCTCAATTTGTATCTTCTTTAACATTATGTTAAGACAGAAGCAATGAGGGAGAGAAGAAGAAATTACCTCTCATTTCCAAAGTAAATACTGAGAGAACTAGAATGTCATATCTCTTTCTGCTGTTAACATAATTAAGTCTCCATGTTATAGGTGAAACAACAAGGGACAAAATGTCTCTCCTTGCTCTGAAAAAAACCCCAGTGTTCTTCTAAAGTAAAGTACTTGGATCTCGATGTCAGGGTGTTTTTAAATTCTTTATTTCACTAATGTTTTTATTTTTCATTGTTACAGACATGACCTTGGAATAGTATTGTTCCTAGATATTTAACTGCTACTTGAAAAGACGACTTTGACTAAACACTCTACTGTTCTGAATCCACGCACATATTCTTTAACTTCTTTACAGTCAATTCTTCAGTGGAAGAAATTATTGAGATATATTTACAAGAATATATATTGATCATGATGAGGATAGGTTAAATATTACATGTTAAGAAAATTTATATTTTAAATCTTAAAGATATTGCTTATTGAGATTATCAGGAGATGGACAAATAGCCTAGACTTGTGGAAGGAAGCAGATGGTCTAGGTAGTTCTTGCATGAACAACAAACTCTATTATTCTTGTTATGGAAGTATGTGGGGAGTTGGAAGAACTATTCCTTCTGCTACCTCATGGAATATGTAGACTTGAAGGTGTCACAAAGATCATTGAGAACATGTTATTTTTGTTAGAAGTCTTCAAGTTGAACAGAATTCATAAAGAACCTATGAACAAGAGACCTGAAACCTGTCCTCTTGTGCACCATCACCATCATCTTTGACACACTTGAGCTCACTGCTGTAGTTATTAGAGATGAGTATTAGGAGGGATGGCCAACGCACCTCAGTGCCATCGAGTCAGAATGGACTCATCGCTGTCTCTCCACAGGATTATCAGAGTCACATGGGAGATTGTCCATCTGACTTCCACGGAGCTGTTGTATTCAAATCTCCACAGTGGCTCAACCTTTGAGCTTTCACCACAAGTCCCTATCAATTCCCTGTGCACTAAGCCATTGTAGCATCCCAGAAGAAAAGAAGGAATATATAAATGCACATTTCAACCAAAGCAAACCAATAGACAAAATCATAATAGATAAATAAGGAAGTAGTAAATAATTTCATTTTATTTGGGTTTATAATCAACATTCATGTTAGTAACAGTCAAGAAATTTTAAAAAAATCAAACAAAAAACCCAAAAAGCACAACATGTTGCATTAGGAAAATCTGATGTCAAGAATCTCTCCAAAGTGCCAAAGAGTAAGAATTTTTGTTTAAAGATTAAAGAGCACCAGAAACAGCTCAGGGTGGAGGCACAGTGCAGTAGAGGAAGACCCTCAATGAGATGGATTGATTCAGTGATTGGGGTAGTGGGAGTGGGTGTGGCAGAGACAGTGATGTTGGCACAAGATAGAGCAGAGTTTAGGGATCTTGTGCATAGGGTCACTATAAGTCTCAGTCGACTCGTCAGCACATAACTACAACAACAACATGGAATGCAGGGAAAGCTGCATTAAAGGTATTGGCAAAATATAAGACCCCAGGAATCAATAGGATACCAATTTATTTGTTTCAATTAACTGAGTGTGCTCATCAATCTATGCCAGGAAATTTAGAGGACAGCTGTCTGGCCAATGATTTGGAAGAGATACATATTTGTTCCCATTCTCAATAAAGGGGATCCAACAGAATAAGGAACCTATCAAACACTATCATTAATATCACATGCAAGCAAAACACTGCTGATGATCATTAAAAAATGGCTAAAACAGTACACAGATAGGGAACTTTCAGAACTTCAAGCAGGATTAAGAAGAGACTGTGGAGCCAGAGATATGTCAGATGGTTCCTAGTTGAAAGTAAAAAATACTAGAAGAATGTTTATTTGTGCTTTATTGGCTATTCAAAAGCATTTGACTGTGTGGATCATAACAAGCTATGGCTAACTTATTTGAGAAGAATGGGAATCTCAGAGCATTTAATTGTGCTCAGGCAAAACCCATATCTAGACAAGAGTGTTGTAGAAGAGTTCTAAAATATAACTTTGGTGTTAGCAAAGATTATGGAGTACATCAATGAAAACCAAAGAACAAACAAGCCTATCTTGGAGGAAGTGCAACCAGGGTGCTCACAGAGTCAATGGTGATGAACTTTTATCTTACATAATTTGAGCAGGTCATTAGGAGGGGCTAGTTGAAGAAAAAATGGCATTATACTGCGGAAGGTGGAAGGCTTGTCAGAGTGTAAGAATGGACTTGAACCCTTGATCATAAAGATGGTACAAGATTGGACAAGGTTATGATCTGTTGTTCATCAGGTGTCTATGATTGACAGTCAGTGTGACTACACCTAATAACAACAACCAACTCAAACCATGAATCTTGGTCTCTAGAACCATCAGTTTTCAAGCTATAATCAGGAAAGATAACTCAGGAAAGCAACTGAAATTGTGGATTTATCAAAATGGGACCAGGAAAAGATACAGATGAACTATAGACACTACAGCCTTCTTCCAGGTAAGTTGCAGAATTCCCACTAATTCTTTCCATTGGGGAATTAGCTAATTATGAAGATTTTTAACACAGTAAAAATATCCTGTTAAAGTAGAGGGATATATAAATTATGACATCAAAGCCTGAAATAAAGTGCCAAATAGTGCAGCCACATAAAACATTCTTTCACATTTACATTCTCTTTGAACCAGACTATTTATATTTAGCATACAGGCAGAGCAATGTTCTCATCCAGTGGTGAGATGTCTTGGATTTTTCCTACTTATTTCCTTACACTTGCTGGTTGCTAACCTCCTGATACCACATTTTATATTTATGAAAAAGCTTATGTGCACATTTTAGATATAACTATAAGGAAATGAAATTTACTTAATAAATGATAAGGCATTCTCATTGTTTTATAAACATAATTTACTTTCTCACAAATATTTTCATTTGGACTCTTAGGAGATAATCGTAATTGCATTCATCAGTGTAGTTTATTGGTATATCTGCTTTTCCTTAAGAATCTTTGGGAATGATTGCTACACATGTGGAGGTTAGCAAAGCAGTATACTAAAAAAGCAGCTGAAGTTTTTAAAAGATGAGAAAACTTAGTCACAACTTCACTATAACAGTTTTAAAGGAGGACCTGATAAGGTAGTTCATCAGGAGTTCTGCTTCTAACTCACAGGCCACACCTTTCTGCTCTTCAAGTCTACCAGAGGCTCTGTGGGGAAAATACGAGCAATCTGCTCGTTCGTGTCCCTTTTACAGCCTCTTAAAACCCACTGAATCCTCAGTTGTGAGTGGGTTCTCACTTAAAGGCAATGAGTGGAGTTGAAATTTTACATAAAACTAAATTTTAATTCATTTTTATATTTTTACAATTATAGTAGCTTAACTCTACTGCCCTTTTCCATAATGAGACTTTTCTTCAGAATCTTACCTTCAAATTACTGATTGAATATGCCATATTTTAAAAACACAAGAAATTGTTCATAAACTGAAATTGTTAATTATCTCTACATGTGGTTTTTTTAATGGTTTGCAATAAACATAAAAGAGTAATTATGATAGTTACCCCTTTTATTTCTAACTGAACCATGTACAGCCCTTCTGCCTGTATATATTTTGCCATTAAACATATCATTCTGACATATTTTTCTAATAAGAATGTCTAAAGGTTTTTGCAAAATTCTGACATTCAAAATTAGTGCATGATAGTATTGTGTCTTTCTTGATACATATCAAAGCATTCACAAGTTTTGCCTGGATTCACATTCCATTGTGAACATTTTATGTCAATGTTTTGCCCTTATTTTAACTCAATTTGCTTTATGACAAATTCCTACCTTTAAAGCACTAAAGTGATAACAGTTTAGCTAAGAGTTAAATGGTATAAAGAGTGATTACTGATTTCTGTAGACACAGTAGTTTCTTTCATCATAGAACTATAAGCATACATGTTATGTCCAGCACAACAATACCAGGGGAAATAATTTGTATCCGATTTCTTGTCTTGTATCCTACAGTCAGAATGGACGCATATCTGACCTTCTGGAGGGTTTTCAGTTAATCATACTGGAGGAGATTGTCCATCCTTCTCCAATAAGCAGCTGGTAGCCTCCAACCATATGCCTTTAAAATTGTAGTGCAGCTCCTTGCTGCGATGGCATCTTCAACAATTTATGTCTACTGAATCAGACGTAGAATACAAGACACTCTAGATTTGGTAATACTGAGTTTTTTTTAGTTATACTGAATATTTGGATAGGGTCAAGAAATAAAGAAGAAATATAAACTACTAAATTTATTTTAAAAACAACAGCAGAAATTCAAATAGAAAATTTAGTAATGTAAAGAATTTTCTAGGGAGATAGAAACAAAAATAGTATCTAAGATATTTTAATATTTTAAATCCAAGAGTTTGTTTTAAAGAGTCATATGTTCATGTTGTTGTTTTTATGTACTGACTGTGTTGTAGGGAATTGGCTCATAGCTTACCCTCCAGCCTGTTTGCGGAGACAATATATCTCATTAGAGGAAATTTCCCATCTCCCTCCGGTGGAAGCTGTTTGATTAAAAGCAAGTGAAGGGCAACATCTTTCCACTAGGCTAACAGGGCTCAGTTATGAAATCATAGAAATGACAGTTACAAAAAAAAACACACCTTAAGCTTCAATTACTTCATTTCCCTACAAAAATGCCTTTCATTTTAATTGCTTCATTTTTCCACAGATGAGGAAAGTCAAGGTTTAAAGACCAACAATAATTTACACAAAGGCATTACCATCTACATTGGAATTTTTCTGCCACTCCATGCTATATAAAACACGAATGAAAAGAATGTTTATCTCTTTCTGATATAATCTGAAACACAATTCACAGGAAGTTTGCAGACACAGGAAGAAGAATATGAAATGATTTTAAAGGTATTTAGTTTTGTGGTTTGTTTTTATTTCCTCTTCTATATATTTCCCTGACGACATTAGTTAAATTTAGGTGAAATGTTTATACACTCTGGATCTCAGTTACAACATGTACATAGTGAACGTATTCAATTAGAGTTGAATCATTTTCCATGTCGATAACCCTGTAGGAAGCTTGGTGGTAAGGAGTTTTGTCGTGAATCCAAAGGCATGTGTTTGAAATCCACCAGTTGCTCCATAGAGGAAAGGTGGGCAATCTCCTCTCATGGAATTTCTGACTGAAAATTTTGTGGGTGGACAGGCATGAGTTGAAACCTAACAAATCCTCTATTTCCTCTATATGTCTATAATTCCTAAACCACTGCGCACGCGCGTGTGTGTGTGTGTGTGTGTGTGTGAGAGAGAGATACACATATATTTTATATTTCTTTGTAAAGGAAACTTAGACCTAGCAAAGTGGCAAAGTTAAAAAAGTGCTAGAGGGGAGCTCTGGTGGTCTAGTGGCAAAAATCTACACTTTAATCCCAGAGGTACTCAGTTCAAATCTACCAGATGCTTTGTTGGAGAAAGAGGAGCAATCTCCTCCTGTACCTGTCAGATCTGATTTGATGGTATACACACACAAAATAATAAAAAAAGAAAGAAAAAAAATTGCTAGGAAAAAAAACACCAAAAAACTCCCAGAACTCCTGACTTACAAAACTCTTGCTCAATAAGTCAATAGGAAAAAAATGGTTTATCAGTAAGGATATTAAAAAAGAAAGATAAAACAAAATAACAGTTGATTTACTGATTGCTTTTACAAAGACAAAAATGTTTTCTTTCTCTACTATTTACTTATGTAAATGATTTTAAATTAATGTTACAAGGTGATCAAGTGCTGCTGCTGATGTACAGAGAAAATAAAATAGACCTTGCTTCAAGTAACTATCCTTCTAAAACTCAATCTTTGTAAAAACTACTAGTTAATATCTCAGCATTTATTAGTAAAAAAATACATAGGAAAACTGTCATAGTACCCATATGTTGTTGTGTACCATTGTGTTGATACTGACCCATAGCAGACCCTCCAGTGGGTTTTCGGAGGTAGTAAATCTCCCTGGAAGAGAATGCCCATCTTACTGATTCTGTTGAAGTACCTGATGGATGTGAATCACATGCTTTTGAGCTGACATCATAATTCCTTATAACTAAGGCCCCAAAATTCCTCATTATCAATCTTTATTAATATATATTTGATAAATAAGCTATTAATATGTATATCCTTCTCCCTTATTAAAATAGATTATTTCTGAGAAAAGAATCTGTAGCTCTTAAGCCTGGCTTGCTGAATGACGTTACTAGCAAATATAAATTTTAGATTGTTCTTATTATGTATCCTTTGATGGAATCTTACTAATTTTCAATGCTGTTGTTGTGTACCATCAAGATAGACCAACCCATAGCTAACCGTTCAGCAGGTTTACAGAGGCAGTAAATCACATAGAAAGAGATTTCCCATCTTTTCTCTCACAGAGCAACGTGTGGTGGATTTGAACCACATGCTTTTGGAACTGCAGCCCAGCTCCTTAACCACTGTGAAAAAGGCTATTTGACTAAATATTTTCAATTCAAAGAAATAAAACAGGAAAAACAAAAAGCATTCATTTTTCTGGGTGTTCAACCCAAGTGTTAATGATAATTGTACTATCAAACCTTTATTCATTCTTAAAATATTAAAAATAAATGCAAATAAGCTACTATCAGATCCTGTTTATTGAGATCTCTATGGTAAGGAGGTAAATAATCTGTCCATTGAAAAACTGATCATTGTTAAAGCACAATTGGTGTTTTCTCTTATCAGCTTTCTCAAAATATTTAATAATACTTTCAAAGTGTCGCCTGATCTTTTTAAATTTATTTTCTTCTCCTGCTTGAACCACTCAGGTACAAAACAGAGCTCTAGAAAGATTTTAATTTTTTTTTTTCATCTGAAATCAACCAGAGTCACTCTAGCTATTGAGTGGAGTAAAACATTTTCTTCAGAACTTCCTGGAACTTATTTCAGGTTCATTACACACAGCACAACATCAAAGTAGCTAGTCCAGAACATTCTATTAGTACTAACAACTATGAGGCAAGCTGTGGATCTCTCTCTCTCTCTCTCCTTAATCTGTGAGAAATATACAGTGGCTTGCATCTGAAATTTTCCATTACTTCCCTACATTTGCTTTCAGTGCCACAGATTATTTCAGGCTATGTTTGTTGTCAGACTTAGCTAGCAGCAGAATGGTTACAGAAAACAATAAACAAATTTACTGTGATATATAATTTTTTTAATTATCTTCTCAAGTTGCCATCCCTAAATAAAGTTCAAATGGCATATTTACAAATTATTGTTGTTGTTGATTGCCTCTGAGCTAAGCAGGACTCATAGCGTCCCTATAAACAAAAGGCCCGAAGCCCCTCTAATACTATTGACATTTATAAAAATTCATAGAGTTTCCCGAGGCAAGTTGTTTAGGAAGTGGATGCCACTCCTGCATATAATTCCCTTCAATAAACTGTGCTGTATTGCTTTCTTTCTATATACCTTATGACAGTTTTTGCTGCAATCTCAAAGGCATGTGATTTGAATCCACCAGCTTCTCCATGGAAGAAAGTTGGGCAATCTCGCCCCTTGCAATTAACTGCTTCTGAAAATCCACTAGGGGCTCCACAGTACACAACAACAAAAACAACCTTTTCAGCTAAGGTAGATATTTTAGGACAGCTTTGTGATAGTTGCTCAAATATAATCACAAAGAACAAACCAATCATTATCTTGATCACAATCTGGTTCTTATAGATATGCGTGGTTAAAAGGTAAGAGTTAAGAAAAGGAAATCATAGTTATTTCTTAAAAAGTAATGTCATCTACTTCCTAGTATATAAATTTTATGAGGTGTTCTAAAGTTGCCTTAAATTCCATTTCATTATTACATGGAAAATCATGTAAATATAATAACATCAACTTAGAAAAATTATGCATGTATAAGAAACTCATTAACATATTCATTACTTAAAATGCCAAATTTCAAGAATAATATTGATTTTTTAATAGGAAATACTAAGTTTTTTTCTAGAAATCTGACTTGTTCCACTGAAATTTAAAAATTATAAATTAAATATCGCTATATTATTGTGAATATTCTTTGCAAATACTGGTTTAACTTAAAACAATTCTGTTTATTTCATAATGAAATTTTCCTCTCCAAATTAATAAGACAAACTTCTAAGTAAGCATAAGTAAGTTTCTACAGTAATCAGTAAAACTTGTCAAAAATATATCATGATAATGGTTACCTATACAACTGAACATATAACTGAAAATTATAACTTATTAGCTATTTGTATCTATTTGCCTTACCTCCTCAATATTTCACTTTTTAAAATTCTCCTGCAAAACCTATCTACATTTAAAACTGCATCAGCCTTTTCTTCTGCCAAACCCTCTTTAAAATTTTACTGAAATATTCTTGCTACATGTAATGTAAATATATTATCTCAAAAATATTAAAATACAACAACAACAAAAAAAATACAATGAATGCTTTACCAATACAATTAGACTGAGTATATAAAAATAGAATTCTACTAGTCTAAGCTTTATTTCAATTCAAACCTCATTCACAGGAGAAATTATTCTAGGAAAATAAAATAAAAACAACTTACTCTTGTATCTTTTTGAATTTATGAAATTTTGCTTCAGTCAAATCGTCAGGGAATTTAGAAAATGCTTTATTATTTGGCATAAAAAAGCAAAAATTTATAGCATAGGTAGTAGGTATGTTATGATTCCGGTGCAAAATCACTAATTTGTGTATAGTGTCTAAAAGTCTTGTTTGCTGTAATATATTTGTCATGAAAACAACTGAAATGTCATTATTAGTTTTAACAACACACAATGTGGCAGTTACCTCAAAAAGAACAGAATAAAACATCTGGTATGAAGTCATAGTTTTAAAACTTCTTAGTTACAATGAAATTATGGAAACTTTACAAATATTTTAATTGTAAATTATTATGTTCATTTTCATGCTCTATTTCATTTAAAGCAATACATTTCTATACTATGCCCTTCAAGAAATAAAAAAATACAGAATTAACATCCTCCCATAATTGCACTCTCAAAGGACAGCAACAGCTAATAAACAGTAACATGCAAAACTGGATGTCCACCTTTGAAAACTATTACAAATCCTAGTTCATTGCCAAGTCATTTGAACCCAAAGCAAACAAGTAAGGAAAAAAAAAAAAAGAACACACCACCAACCAAACAGAAAACAAAATGACGTGCCAATTGGCCTTACCTTCTTGAACTGCTTGAAAAGGATTGTTGCCATCAACAAATGTCACTGAAAATGTTATTTTCTCAGTCTGTAAGATCTCCTCATTCTGGTTGAGGTCACCAACTGCTGTGCGAAACACCTCATCGTCCTTTTTGGCAGATTCATCAAAAATTGCTCCTAGAAAGAAATGGATGTTGCCATTAAACAATAACATAAATATTCTGTCATGCCCTCTAGAAGTATGCCAAAGACTTATGTATTTGAAAAGCATATACTTCCACTTAAAGAAAGCACCTTATTTATTACTGAGGCACACTGCACTGGAAGAAGTGTGATAGCTGAGCAGAGATGTAGTTATTTTTTTTCCAAATGGAAATGACGACTAGTACATCAAACTGTTCTTGCAGAGAGAGCATTGGAAAGACTGTAAGTCAGAAATGCTTTTGCAGGACAGAGTGACTAATATGCTGGATTTCTTATAGCATGAGAGTTAAGAATTCAGACCTTGAAAATTTTGTTCTCAGTAACAGGAGGTGAAATTCACTTGTAAGAGCTTTCACCCAATATATCATGATAAAACCACTGCCATTAGTTTTACTGTTTTTTGTATCTTTGTTATTTCCTTCCTTTCTTTACTTATTTTTTGTGAGGTTTCACCATATTTGATAATAGTAAATTTATTTATTTCATGCTCATGGAAACTCTATGAACTTTGATAAATGTTATTGATAGTAGGGGAACTTCAGGCCTTTTGTTCATAGCGTTGCTGAGTCGTCTACAATTCGATGGCACCTAACAACAACAAA
>NW_006399894.1:3761772-3839560 GCF_000299155.1 Elephantulus edwardii
TCAGGCCTTTTGTTTAGCATTGCTTTGAGTTGTGCTCGACTGGGTGGCAATCAACAACAACAACATGGCATTTACAGAAATGAGAGAGAAATGCAAATTTCTGAGCAAAGTAATAAGGATATTTCTTTATTATTCTTATTGGCTAGCTATGATATTTTTCATTATAGAATAATTGTGGTGCTGATTATTGTTCAGGTGATAAGAGTTGTGGTTGACTGCTTGACTTGTCAGCTGTGTTTGATTATGCAGACTAATTCCACATTCTGATTCTGCTCTTGGTAAACCATATGATGAAGAAAAAGCAATGCAAATCTAAATTTTATGTGCATCATCCATGAAAGCAAATAATATTAAAATGTACCTGTAAGAATCATTGTACGTTTGAATGAAATTATTTATCTATTTGTTGATTGTGTACATCAATTAGTAAAATGCTATCTAGCTAAAAGCAGAGGGCTGTTATGTACCATGGAGTGGAAATCAACTCATAGCTGACCCTCCAAGGAGTTTATAGAGTCAGAAAATTTCATCGGAGAAGATTATCCATCTTTTTCCTGCAGAGCACCTGGTGGATTCAAATTACATGTCTTTAGATTGCCAGCACAACTACTTAAAACTAAACCACCAGAGCTCTCTAAAGGTAGATAAGGATACTAAAATATGATAGTAGAGTCATTACATGATGAAACAATTTCAGGTAGTCACAAGGGTGTGTGGCTCCTCTTGACCTGCCCATCATAGGTTATCCAATCTATAATTATCTAACCATGTGAAGATAACCATTCACTTTTGCATCTACCAGGGAGGGTTGTGAGAGAGAAAGAGTTTTTCAAATGAGCTTCTCTCTTATCTTGGCTGTTTTATATTTGCCAAAATTCTACTAAGGAATTTTGGTAGCCTAATGATAAAGAGCTGTGCTGCCAACTCAAAGACATATGGTTCAAATTCACCAGCTACTACAGTTGGAGAGATGTGCCGTCGACTCCCATGTGATTTACTGCCTCGAAAAACTCTCTGGGGTGTCAGCTGACTTGATGGTATGCAATAATAACAACAACAACAAATTATACTAATCATGTCAACCAACTTCCCCAAAGCCTTGCCCTCTGTTTACTATCTGACTTCATATGCCTGTTTATGGCTGAGTGAGAACATGAGAAAAAGATTAAGAATGCTATTAGAACAAAGCTGGTCTAAGTTGAATACTTCCTAATTACACTGTTATATACTTATCAGACTGTGAGCAATTTTATATGTACTGTGAAATGTATTTAATAAATTTATAATCTACTCTCTCTGCCTTCATTTCTAAGCCAGATAGAATTGTATTTTTGAACTACGTCTTTCTGAAAATATTTAGAACATGAATGTGAGATTAATTTTGCTAATTTAATCCACTTTCATAGACATTCACTTTAATATTTGATAGTTCTCATGCAATTCTACATTAATCATTTTATGGACATTTAACGCTATTTGAATCTTCTATACTAATTTCTCCAGTAGCTTGTTAAGAGGAATGATATAAATTTGCTATATTAGAGCTGAAATAAGCAATTCACTTTAGACTAAATAACCTAAATGACTATTCACAAAGATGTGGTAAATGTTTATATAGAGTTGTTTAACTTGTCATGAATTCTAACTTGATATTTTAAAAAGAAGAGTTTCTAGTCAACCTTGTTTTATGGCAGGTGATGTTGACTTCTGCTAAGTATTGGTAATTAATTTTTTTTGGGGGGGTTTGTCACTGAGTTTATTAAAGTCCCTGGAGCTCAGCTGTGGTGGGTATGATGGTAATTAATTTTTAATGGAAGCATTTTACTATTACCTGACAGGACACTTAAAATTGCTTAACCATTAAATCTGGCTTAACAAATGGCAGAAAACTGCAGAAATGATAGCAAATTAGTCAATTCTAGGGTGAATTAAGATCTACTGAAAGGAAATGCAACAAAGAAATAGTTCTTCTTTCTGCAAACAGCAAGAAAGTACACAGAAGAAACAGTTCATCTTCCTGCAAATACTATAAGCAAAGAAGTGGAAATCCTAGTCAACATTTCAGGTCTAAGATAATCTTTTTCAGCTGAAAAATATCAGTTCAAATTTATTTTTTACTGCTGAAACCCTACTGGATACATTAGAACTGTGTCATAGGGTTTCAAAGGATGTCAATCTTTATGGAAACAACCTGTCATATAATTTTCCCAGAGTAGTTGCTGGATTTGAATCTTCAATCTTTTGGTTGGTAGATGGGTGCTTTATACACTCTACCACAAGGTATCTTCCCAAGAGAGCGCAAATATTCTTTTGTGTTAATGCTCAGTTTTCCTGAAAATAGTGAATTTCAAAAAATCTTAGGAAAGAAGGTCCTTTGTTGTTTCCTGCTATAGCCATAGCATTCTTATTCTTTGCATTAATGCACACACATATTACTAGACTAATCCAGTATGAATGGTCTTAGATTTATTTTTGAGTTATAAGAATTTTCTCAAATGCAACATTCATAACTAGACATGTAAATACGATGACACAGCATATGGTAGTTTCCCAAGCTTTTTTATTAGCACGATTTTACTGTCAATTTTATTTTACAACCTTGAAATGAAAAGCAGATTCAACTTGTTGTCACGATGATATAGTTCTTCTACTACTTCTCTCTCTCTCTCGCTCTCTCTCTCACACACACACACACACACTCTCTCACTGTACAAACTATTTATACTCCCACTGACCAAAAATGATAAGAAGAAAACCAAAGCGCAAAGTATTTTTTAAATATTTCTATTATACCAACTTTAAATTTTCATTATTTATATATTTTTAATATTTGTGGATAATATTGAAACCCTTGTATATATGAGAAAAATTAAAAACCCGAGGTCTTAGCTTGTTCTTATATAAAATTGTGACAGTGAGTGCTGAATCAAAAGACAAATTGAATTGGGAAAGTCTGCTGGTAGGGACCTCTCCAGAGTCCTGAAGAGCAATGACATTAGTCTTGAGACTAAGGTGCACCTGATCCAAGCCATGGCCTTCCCATTTACTAACTATACATCAGAAAGCTGAACAATGACTAGGGATGGTAAAAGGAGAACTGATGGTTTTGATCTGTGGTAGTGGAGAAGAGTACTGAATATAAAAAAAGGAGTGCTAGGAGAACAAGCATGTCTGACATAGAGAGGATGAAACCAGGATGCTCCTTGGAGGTAAGGATTCTGAAGTTCTATCTAACATATTTTGGGCATGTTGCCAAGAGGGACTAGTCCTTGTAGAGAGACATGCTTTAAGGGTAGAAGGACAGAAGAAAGGAAGGCTTTGGATGAGATGGACTGACTCAGTGACTGGGATAATAGAGATAGGTGTGTCAGACAATTAAGGTTGTCTCAGGAAAAAGCAGGGTTCAGAGCTGTTGTAAATAGGGTCACTATGAATCACTAGCAACTTGACAGCACATAACAGTAACAAAGGAAATTATGCCTTACTTCTTGTCTTAGAGAAAAAAATGGTAATCTTATGAGCTCCTGCTATAACCCAGTGCTGCTTTTACTGACTAACATATAAACAAATATCAAATTCTCAATGTCTACAGAAATAAAGTTAAGTACTCTTAGTTTATAGGGATGTTTCTGTGCAATGGATAAGATTCAGGGGTTTTAACAGTTTGATGTAGGTATTCCCTTGATGAGATCTGATATAAGCAATCATTTCCTGGATGAGGCTAGATATAATGTAATTACTTCCATAATAAAAATTACTGTGAGTAGCCAATCAGATGAAAGAGTTTCATAAAGAGTGTGACCTGTGCGAGTGATAGAAAGGACTGGAGGGTGAAGGGGGGGAGGGAAATGTTTAATAATGAAAGAATTTTTTTCTTTAAAGAGAAAAACAAACCGGGGGAGCGGTGGGCAGGGGGAAAATGTACAACAATGAATGAATAGGGAAAAAATTCAATGGAAAGAATATGCTGTAACAATATATATGTTGAATTAAAAAAATCATTAATTAAAAACAAAAAGATATAGATATAAGGATACACACATTTATACACAAACACACAAATACAAACACACACATGCACACACGCACACACAGGTATCCATCAAAATTCTGGTTTTGTTCCATATAAATCCAGTATGTGGTCAATTGTCAGCCTCTGATATTTGAACTAGTGTCAATAATCTTTCTATTGCGTGCCAATCTTCAATCATACAACTTTGCAAGTCACCAACCTTTCATTTGACCTGGTAATCTGGGATTCATCAGTTGCTTAAACCCAAGTGTCTGATAACTGACAAGGAATTCAGTTGTTAGTCTATACAAAAAGGCTCTAAGATTTGTACGCTTCTGGAAAGTGATCAATTATTGTGCCATTAGAAGGTTATGTTAATCACAATGATAATAATAAATAAATGATAATTAATCAAATTTTCTTTTGTAAATATGAATGTTATATGCTTAATATATTTTGGCATCTCTGTGTGCTTGTGTGCGCATTTTTTGTGCTTAAAATGTGTCATTATTTCTAAATATAATTGATTTCACAAAATCCACATTTAAAAACATGCCCAGAAAGCAAAGCATTTATGAGAAGTTACTAACAAACTCAGTAACTTTCAGAAACACTCTAAGCCTTTTCATCTCTAAGTGTTATTCACAGTATCACTGACACAAGGAATGGTGTATCTCTTTCTTTTTTAACAAAATATCATCTTGTGAATAACAGATGTATATCTCCTTGGAGGCAAGGATTCCGAGGTTTGTCTAACATACTTTGGACATGTTGTGAGGAGAGACCGGTCCTTGGAGAAAGACATCATGCTTGGGAGGGTGGAGGGACGGCGCAAGAGGAGAAGGCCCTCTATGAGGTGGATTGATTCAGTGACTGGGATAATTGGGATGGGAGTGTCGGAGACAGTGTGATTGGCACAGGACAGAGCAGAGTTTGGGGCTGTTGTACATAGGGTCGCTATGAGTCGCAAGCGACTCGACGGCACATAACAACAATAACAACAACAACATCTAGATATATCTATCTACAGATAAATAGTTATATAATTATTCATTCCCTATAATTTCCTATGTCAACAATAAACTAAAATTAAATCAAGCCAAACATATTGCTATTAGTTTATATTGGATTATTAAAAGCCGTTATTGGCTTATTAAAAACCTTATGCTTATTTATATAATTAAGAAATAAAACAAAAAAAATACCAACTTCCTGTAACTGATAATTCAAGATTCCCAATTTATTTACTAAGCTGTGATGCTGAACACTGTGACAGTGATATGCCAATCGTGGTTATGGATACCCACGGTGGACATTGTTGGGTGGAGCTTCCCGACTGAATCAAGCCTGGAAGCAGGAGCGTCATCCACTTCTGAAATGGCTTGCCTCCGGAAACTCTACGTTTTAAGAGTGCTCAGGCTGTTCGTTCATAGGGTCGCTAAGAGTCGTCTATAACTTGATGGCATCAAACAACAACAACAACAACAACAACATACTAATCATTATGGATGGTGAGAATAGTGAGATTGTTAAAAGTTTTAGTTTGCTTGGCTTCACAATAAGCACTCTTAGTACAAGCAGCCAGGAAATCAAGAGACAAATTGCCTTGGAAAAGTCAGCTCTTAGGGACCGTTCCAGAGTACTGAAGAGCAATGGTGTCAGGCTAGAGACTAAGGTGTGCCTGATCCAGGCCATAGTCTTCACAATTGTGTGCTATGTATCAGAGAACTGGACAATGTCTAGGGATAATATAGAATTGTTGCCTTTGAACTGTGGTGTTGGAGAAGAGTGTTGAATATAATTTGGACAGTTAGGAGAACAAACAGGTTTGTCCTTGAGAGGGTGACACCAGGTTGCTCCTTGGAGGCAAGGATTCTGAAGCTTCGTCTGACATATTTTGGGCATGTTTCAAGGTGGGACCAGTTCTTGAAGAGGGACATCATGTTTGGGAGGGTGGAGCGACAGAACCAGAGAGGAAGACCCTCAATTAGATAGATAGATTTAGTGACTGGAGTAATGGGAATAAGCTTTTCAGAGACAATGAGGTTGTCACAGAATAGAGTAGGGTTTAGGGCTCTTGCTCATAATGTCACTATGTATTCTAAGTATTCTCAGCTTCCAGTCCTTTTGAAAAAATGTCTCAATGCATATGTCTATGATCGTAAACATTTTTGCTTTTTTTGAATTTATCTTACATGTATATTTTTTATTTAACCTAAACACAAACCTGTGGGCTTTTGCACCTGTGGCTTATGGATGGAAAACATATAGGTTAGGCAATGGACATGGCTCAGTAGTTGAGCTCTGGGGTCTTTGTCCTGGAATGTAGATGAGACAGTTAAGGCTGCATAACCCAGTTTTTCCTAATTCTCACAAGGGCAGAAGAATGACAGCTTCTGGACAAACTTTGTTCCTTCCTGGGAGCCATCCTCTAGTTCCAGTTTCCCTCCTTCTAGTGCACTGTCAGCTGTGTTCTTCTGGTCTAATGCACCTGTGTAGGCTCCAAAGCATCTAGCTTGGACTATAGCATTTACCATTTCAATTTAAACATGCAAAGGAGTTACTATTTCAATAGGGAATTAGACGTACACCTTTCTATTTGTGCGTGTACTTGTGCATGGATACATTCATAGATTGGGGAGGCACATTTGAGATGTTTCAAATCTCTGTTTCCTAGAAACCAGTTTTGTACTAATGTGGGGCATTTTTTACACTTTGGTTTACACTATCATTCATCTACTTTGTGCTTCATACAATCATTCAAATATATTGTATTTTATTGAATTAATTCCTATTGCTATGGCTATTTTTCTGAGTCCTGTCGAAAATTATGTAAGGTACTATATAACAAAGAAGAAACTGGAAAGCATTAAGCTGAGTAAACACATTCAATCTCATAAGAAAATACTGCATAAGGCCATTATTGTAAAAATAGAAGTATAACTAGTAAGATGTGTATATATGTCCAAAACAGAAAAGGGAAAGACAAAGGGGGCAGAAATCACTAGCATAGCAGAGTTTAGTGGGTGAATTGTAGAGTGAAGAAAGAGGAAAGATACAGATTTTACTCTTTAGCTAATAACAGTTACATCATTGAGCTTTCATGCATAAATTGTGTATTACAAATGTCTCCTTATGAATAAAAAATAATGTTAAATACAACTAGTAGTTTCTATCTTCAAAAGCAGAAGGTATAGTGTTCAGAGTATATTTCCTTTCTTATTAAAAAATATTTTTCTCTGTTCACCTTATTTCACCCTTAACAAGCACTGTGACCAGAAAAGTCAGACAATACAATAACTCTAATTGTTATAAAGGAGATGGTGGATAGGTTCAAATTCATGACAATTAGCCACTATTATCTTGAATTAAAGGCAATTGTATTTTCTATGTTTTCTCCAATTAATAATAACTGAAATAATAACAAGAGTAGTGATTAATATTTATTAGTCGCTAAAAATACATTGTTTCATTAGGTGTGCTGCATTTAATGCAAATGGAAATCCCTTCAGAAAAGTTTAGATAAAATTCGTAAAGTTAGAGAACTCACTTCTCTTAATTCTTAAGCAAGAATACTAAAATATGAGCTTAGTACCTGCCAATATATTACTAAGTTTAGCAAATTTTCATAACCAATTGACACATATTTTTATTTACATAATTATCATGATATACTTTTACTTGTAGGTTACATTGACAAATAAATTTTAATTTTAGCCTTTACTAAATTTTGTTATTTGGACTCAATTTTCAAAGTTTCTACATTTTTAGCATACTTTTCTTGTATGTACACAATTTAACAGTTATTTAAATTACATAAAATTTTAGAATATACTTTTTAACAGAGCACATTAAAATATATAATGTTTTGAAAGATGCTAGAATGTTAAATTTTTAAGCAAACTTTTTCTTAAAGTTATTAATTTTTATTACAATTTTTTAATTCATTTTCATGAACATTTACAGAGATTTCGGATTTTCATTCACTCATTGTTGCACTTTTTTCCTTTACTCCACTTCCCCCTGTTCGAGTTTGTGCTGATTATTTAATTTTATAAACTGTTATATTGATGTTAATTTCTAATTAAGTTAAAAAAATTTGTCATTAATTTTGAATAATATCAAGTAAGTTCCAATAAGAGATGCACTACACTGTATTTTGTTATTTTTGTTGTTGTTATTATTGTTTTATTGATATTTTAATGAAAGTTTACATGTATGTATATATGTCCATTCATTCACTGTTGCACATTTTCCTTCCTGACCCCTCATTTTGCTTTTCCCTTTAAAAAGATTCTTTAATTGTTGCACAATTTTCTTCTTTCTCCCCTCCCTTAGTCCACTTTGCTATGCTCCTCTTATTCTGGACTGTTGTCATGCAAATAATACTTAATAATATATTTCTTGTAGAAAATTCTTTCCCTCATCTATTTAAATAGTGTTCATTATTGATCTTCTCTTTTCTTAGTTTCCTTCAACACCTATGTCAGTCCTGTTTCATAACAGTGGTATTATGCAGTATTTGTTCTTTTATGACTGAGATATTTCATTCAGCATAATGTCCTCCAGGGTCACCCATTTTGCATAATAATTTATGAGTTCCTTGTTTTTCAGAACTGTGTAGTATTCCATTGTGTGAATATACCACAGTTTCTCTGTCCATTCATTTGTTGATCGGTACGTTGGGTTACTACCATCTCTTTGCTATTGTTAACAATACAGCAATAAACATGGGTGTGTATATTTCTGTTTGGGTGGCAGTTCTAGTTACTTTAGGGCATATTCCCTGTAGTGCAATTACTGAGACAAAGATATTTCTATTTCCAGCTTTTTGAGAAATCACCGTACTGCCTTCCAGAGTGGTTACACTATTTTACACTCCAACCAACAGTGAGTAAAATGGAATATTATGAATAAATATATTCAAACAAATATTAAAACCTAGAAGAAGTAGATGGGCTCTATGAAGATAAATGTGGCATTTGGATTGGAAGTAGACTCATCAACAGTTTGTGTTAGACAGATGACACAGCCCTGCTTGCTGAAACTGAGCACAACCTGAACTGCTTGCTGCAGAAGGTCAGGGACTGCAACTTTCAGTATGGATTGAGGCTTAATATCAAGAAAATAAAGATTGTAATCACTGGGCATCATGATGAATAGTGAAGAGATTGTAGTTTGCTTGGCTTCACAGACAACACTCTTGTCACCAGCATTCAGGAAATTAAAAGAAGTATTTCAATGGGAAAGTCTATAGTTAAGAGACTTCTCTAAAATACTGATTAGAAACGATGTCAGTCTGGAGACTAAGGTGCGCCTGATACAGGCCATGGTGTTTGTAATCACTGCTATGCGTCAGAGAGCTGGACAATGACTAGGGATGATAGAAGGAGAATTGATGCCTTTTAGCTGTCGTGTTGAAGTATTGAATATACGATGGACTGCTAAGAGTACAAACAGCTTTGTCCTGGAGAGGGTGAAGCCAGGCTGCTCCTTGGAGGAAAGGAGTCTGAAGTTTCATCTGACATACTTTGGACATGTTGCAAAGATGGACCAATCCTTGGAGATGGCCATCACGCTTGGGAAGGTGGAGGAACAGCACAGGAGAGGAAGATCTTTGATGAGGTGGATTGGTTCAGTGACTGTGGTAATGCGGGTAGCTGTGTCTGAGAAAATAATATTGGCACGGGATAGATCAGGGTTCAGGGCTGTTATACACAGGGCCACTATGAGTTGCAGGTGACTTGATGGCACGTAACAACGACAGAAGAAATGGACAAATACTTAAAAACTTACAGCTTAACAAACACAGACTGAAATGAAACATCTGCATAGACCCATTACAAAAGGAGAAATTGAAAAGGTAATAAAATAACTTTCAACAACAACAACAAAAACCCATTTGGTTTTACAAGTGAATTTTATCATTCAGAGAGGCATTGTGACCAATTCTACATAAAGTATTTCTGAAAATAGAAAAAAAAAGGGGGGATTCTCCCAGGCTCATTCTGTGAAACAAACATATCCTCAATGCCAAAGTCAGGTAAACACACCACCAAAATACTTTCTATATTTGAAAATATGATTCCGAAATCATCTCCAGCTAATTTACATTTTCTCAAGAAAGTTCATTTTCTTTTTCTCTTTCTGTCTCCCCAAAATAGTGACTAATGACCCTAACAGGTCAGCAGTGCTATAGACATTGACTTTATGCAGAAAAGTTCTTTAATATTTCAGTAGGTATATAATAAAAGTACAGTCTGGTGTTGAAATTATCTGGTTCATTAACTCCTGATATTTAAAGCTTACACAACACTTTGTGCTCAGAGTTCAGAGTACAAGATAATAAAAACTTCTTCCTTACCTATCACAAATATCTAGTTTGTGGTCCAGCTTCATTCTTGTTTTAAGTAGAGACACTAACACTCAAAGTAGATAATGTAAGATCCCAGATGAAATTAGTTCTAATACACTGTAATAAGCTACAGTTTGAAGAAGATAAAAAAAATCTATGCAGATCACTAAAATAATTATATGTATAAATGAAGCAAGGACCTTGTAGAGCAAGTCAAATCTGACCTCTACTAACTCCACAAAAGGAAAATACCCCATAAACAATATCTACAACATACAATCAATTCCCATTATTTCAGCCATATCTGCTATACTCCCATATGGCTTTCTACTAATTACAGTACCAAGCTCATTCCAAAATCCATTGTAATAGCTCACAGACCATATAGAAAATTATGGGGTTTAGTGGGAAAGTTAACAGGTTATAATTCAAATTGCCAACAGGATACAATTTCTCAGCCTGGCTGGCTTCTGAAATGTACTCACAGCCCAGTCAGGTTTCAGCCTTGAAGTTTGAGGCCAGTTTAAGCACTCTTAGTTATGTGCTAGTTATGGCATCAACACTCAAGTTCTCCAGGAAGTTTGGGCAAAGGCTTCTGATTCTGGTTCCATAAGGTAGCAGGCCCAGATCTCCTCTGTGTCACTTCAGCATTTTGGTTCTCTGTTGTGGCTGCTACTACTGTCCTGTAGCTCTGGCTGTTGCAAGAATATCTGGTCTTGAATGGACTGTAACTATGTACTCCCGCTGCTTCATTGCTAATGGTGAGATTCTCAAATTCTGCTGCTAAATCTATTCAATTTCATGGCAAGACCAGACAATTCTCTTGTTTATAGACTGACATGCCCTATTTGTATGACTATGTCCATCCATGTGACTAACTCAAAGTGAATGATTAGGAAAGCCATTTTGAACAATAAATCGATGACACCATAATGTGGAAATACTTGAAGTCATAGTCCAATATATATTTAGTTCATAGAAGAAACTAGTTCTCATTTATTGGCAGAAATCTTTTAAGTTCATATTAAAAGTAACTTACTGGGTTTCAAAATCTAACTGTGAGCTAAACTAATAAAGTGTTGAATTTTGTATTTTTTAAATTGTTTTGATGAATATAAAGGACAGAAGGAGAGTTGATGCCTTTGAGCTGTGGTGCTGGAGAAGAGTATTGAATGTACCATGGACTGCCAGGAAAACAAACAAATTCACCTTGGAGAGGATTAAACCAAGCTACTCCTTGGAGACAAGGATTCTGGGGCTTCGTCTGACATACTTTGGACATGTTGCCAGGAGGGACGGGTCCTTGGAGAAGGACATCATGCTTGGGAGGGCAGAGGGACAGCGCAGGAGAGAAAGACCCTCGATGAGATGGATTGATTCGGTGACTTGGGTAATCGGGATGGGTGTGTCGGAGGCAGTGTGGTTGGCGCAGGATAGAGCAGGGTTTAGGGCTGTTGTGCATAGGGTCGCTATGAGTCACAAACGACTCAACGGCACATAACAACAACAACAACAAAGTTTATTAAATTATTGTACTCTTAGGCAAGTGGTTCTTAATAGAAGGCAGTTTTGTACCCAAAAAATACAAGACATTGTGAGGAGAGATTTTGATGACCATGATGAAGCCGAGCTATGCCTTCAACTTCGCTCTGCTCATCACTCTTGAGCCAGATCCATTCTTAGGTGACCACCACAATGTAGTCTACAAGAGAAGTACTGCTAACACAAAGGTGCCTCTCTGCTAGTTTAAATCCACTAAAGTTCCACAGGAGAAATATGAGCAATGACCACCTGTCAGATCTATAGCTCTGAAAACCTGCTACCACAAAGGCCAGCTCCCTTCAATTTAGCATTGCCTCACCCAAATGTGAATAAGCCTGATGTTAAGATACTCTCATCTGTGCAAAGTCAGTTGCTATACACTATTTGGTCAACAGTATTCTGTACATTTTAATGAGTAATGGTGAGAGGAAAAATATAACAGAAAAAACAATGAAATGTTAAAAACATTTATAAATTAAAAAAATTAATTACAATATCTGTGTAGAGATTTAAGTATTCAATGCAAAAAAGGAAAAAAAGATCAAGCAAAGACAACATAAAAAAAAGAAAAATCAGCATAAAAAAAGAATGATAAAAAACAAAATATTACTAAAGCTAAATTTGGTTATTTGAAAAGATGAAAAAAAGAAACTGACCTTAGGGAAACTAGTTCACAAACAAGGTGAAAAAATAAAACACAGAACTAGAATAAATAAAGCACAAAATTGAGTAAGGTCAAAGTTCAACAGAGAGTAAAAATAAATCATGTATTATGAACAATGATACAGTAATTTATTTGTAAAGCAAGATTAAAAGGTTTCCTTAAAATATTACAAGATTCACAAAACCACTGCCTCTAGCATTGGGTCAGTATGAGAAAATAACCTTGTAACCTTAAATTAAGCAAATATTATTCAAACATATTAAATAACTCATATTCAAATGTATTAGAAAAATTATACTTAAATTGGGTAAAATACATATCTGGTTTGCACTCATATAATTATCATATGAGCTAAATTCCAATATTTCAAATTGTATAAAATACATCCAAAATGTATTGTCATTATACCTATAAGGTTTAATTGTTCAAAAAAGTGTCATTCAAATATGTATCAATATTTTAAAAGCATTTATAAGCAATTTGAATATTTACCTCTATAAAGTAAATACATAATTTTTCAATTCTGTATTTTACCAATTTCAGGGATGAAAATTAGGATTGGATTATGCTTAATGAGGGCTGGCAAAGGAGAGGAAGACCCTCAATCAGGTGGACTGACAAGGTGTCTATAGCAATAAGCTCTTGTGTGTCAGGAACTGTGAGGATGGCACAGGATAGAACAGGGTTTAGATCTTCTATTTATCTATTTGTATGAGTTGTACTTGACTTGACAGCACTTAACAACAACCACCTGTATAATTTAAATAAACTTCTACACTTCTCATATTCTAGCTTCTTCTGGGAGAAGGATAAACAATTTCCTCCTGTACAATTTCTCTTCTCTACTAGGCCTATGGGTTCTTGAGAAGTGCATCCTGAAACGTCTATTGAACAGTACTCATTACAGAGAGACTTTTTTCCTATACAAACACGCACTGAGAACTTGTACTCTAAAACATTAAATTCTATTAACTCTGATTTTGAGAATGACTTTCCCATGGAAGCACATCGTTGTCAGTCTATGTTGTCATTATCTATCATGAAGTTAGCCCTCTTTTTATAACAGCTCGGTACACAACAGATCATTGTATCCCATTGGATTTCACAGCTAATTTTCAGAAGTTGATCGACTTCTATTTATTCCATTTGTTGTTGGTGGTGTTGTATGTCATTGTGTGGGAACTACTCATGGCTCACCCTCCATTGGGTTTTCGAAGGCAGTAAATCACACAGTTGAATATTGCCAATCTTTCTTTCCCAGGAACAGCTAGAGGATATCAACCCCGTGCCTTTGATATTGAAGTGTAGTTTCTTAGCACTAGGTCACCAGAGCTGCATAATTAGTCAGTCTTATTCCGGAAGCTTTACTGAAACTTAGCCTTACCAAAGCAATAAATAAACCTCCAGCAGCTCCTAGGAAATTGCATTACTAACTCAAAACTTTTTGATAGTTCAAATCCAAAAGAACCATCACAGGACATGGATAATCTCTCAGGTAATTTACAGGCTCCTGAAAAGCTGCTGTATGATCAGCTATGAGTCTATTCCAATCCAGTGGCAATGAGGTTTTTTTTTTTTTTTATAAAAAGACAAATAGGGGCCATTCTTGAAGTACACTGGCAAGAAACCACACCTTCACCTATACAGTGAGAAATGTACAGTAAGCTACTATTACAGTTACATCCTTTTGAAAGGTGTTCAGCTAACAATTTAGTCATTATTTGCTTGCTATTTGCCTAAGATGATCCTCCACACACAATCTCATGAGAGGAAACAAAGGGTACTTAATACCTTTTGAATGAAATAAACAATATATGACCTTCTGTTTCTAAAAAAACTGATTTTAGATTTCCTCAAAACGCTCATGACAATTTAAAATGAGAAGGACAAGTTCATGGTCCAAAAGCCCAAGTTTTGAATGATAACTTTCAGAGATTCCTGATCTAGGAGTATTTGTGACATTCCATCACAGTGTAAACTAAGTCATATTAAAGAAGGGACTTTTCAGTTCACTGGAGGGTTGATTCTCAGGCCAACTCTTCAAGGACGTTAGAATTCATATTTCACATGGAATTTCTGTGTCATCCCTATAGAAACCACAGCAAATATAAAGTGATATCACTAATACTTTCAATTTAAATATTTTACTTTTCTGTAAGTTTTCAGATCTTTGTGGGAAAATATGAAAGGTACACTAAGTGAGGAACAGAAGAACTGATTTTTCCATGTTAAGCATAATAGGTAGCCAATATTTTAAACAATAATTTCATATAGGAGGACAGATTATCTCTGAATAGTTTATGTACTCTTTAAATTCTTTTTATACTTAAAGAATAAATATTGCAAAGAAGAGTTCTTCTGATGATTGTCATTCATGTCAAGAGAACACTAAAACTCATTGCCATCAAGTGGAATCAACTCAAAATTGGTTTCTCAGTGTGCTTCCTCAGTCACTAAATCACGCAGGAGGAGACTGTCTTTCTCTCAAAAAGCTGCTGGTGAATTAGAAGCACCAGAGAACCTATGCCTATCAGTTACCAGAGCAATTTCATATAGATTACATCACCAGTGCCCCCCTCTTTCAAAATAATTAGATAAAAGTGATCAGTAGTTAGAATATTGAGTTTAAAAAAAAACCTGTCAACGTTTTTCAACTCTGTATTTTTCTATGTTAGATAAATTTTTGAAGCAAATCAAAGTAATGTGTGCTATACTCCCTTTCTCTATATTACTCTACTACTTTAAACAATGCCTTAATAATACAACCTTAAATGATATAAGAAGAAAAGCAATTCTAAAAAAGAAAGAAAATAAATTGAAGCAGAATTTAAACCCTACACAACAATTCAAATGCTTCTTCAACTGATACAGTGTCCTTGGAATAAAAAAAAGGAAACTAGGGAGCTACTTGAATAGTACATTCATAGAACAGACTTACAGATATTTTTAGAAATAGAACAGACTTAGCATTTTCTTCCTGCAACAATTGACTGGACTTTTTTTTAATACTACCTTCAATTTCCTTAAAATAATGCATGAGAAGTACATGTTACTGTAAGTAAAATAATGTGTAAAAAATATGAGTAAGAAAAAATTGTGTAATTTCTATCATTTTAGGAGAGCAAAAAACATCTGCACAAAAATATTTTCATTTATGTTTTCTTCTCCATAGTAACTTCTTTAAAAATCACTGTCCAATAGAAAACAATGAACTTTTAATCACAAAAGCCCACCCGCCAGGTCCTAAATGATTTAAACAAGGGGCTCTAAGCTTATAGCTGATTGTTAATTAAATTTTTTAAATAGGCTGACTATGTGCAAAGAGGTATTAATCATGGGTTGTACAATTTGATGAGGTACGGGGTGATGGAAATTGGAAGAATCTGTACTGGAAAAGAGAATATTCAAATTTTGTAAATAAATTAGCAAAGCAATAAAAAATAAAAAAGACAAAACAGCATATATCTCATTGTTAATTATATCAAAAAGACAGAATAGCCCACATCTGCCTGTTAATGAAATGAAAAAGACTTAACATTCTAGATTCTATTTGCTTCAAACAAAAGGCTCTCAGGCAGGGCCCAAACCACTTATAGTCCCAAAGCCCACCCAGCAGACTCTAATTGGTTTAAGCAAGAGGCTATCATCCCACACGTGATTGTTAATAATAAAGATCAGACAGCCCACATCTGACTGTTAATTAAATAAGAGACCCAACAGCCCATAACTGACCTTTAGTTGAACGAAAAAAGACGAAACAGTCCATAATTATTTGGGGAGAACACTGTTTTAATTGGTACAGTAATTTTTTGTAGTTTTCTGTACTGAGATAATGGATTGCTGATATACTGAAAGCTATGACACTGGTATGTCAAATGCGACAAGAGTTACCAATGGCGGACAGGTTTAAGCCTCCAGATTATGACAGACTGGGAAGCAGGATTGACTATTCATTTCTTAAATAACAGACCTCTGAAAATCCTATGGGCAGTAGAACACCACAAATAGTTTTAGTATTAGTGGTAGACCCAAGGTAGGAAGTCAGTTGAAATGAAGAAAAATAATGGCAAACATCCTTAAATAACTAAAACATGGAATATACAAAGCTTGAATGTCAGAAAACTAGAAATTTTGAAAGATGAAATAGGCTGCATGAACATAAACACTCTAGGCACTAGTGACATGAGATAGACTAGTGTGGCCCCTTAAGAAGCATGTTTCTTTCACGGTCAAAAAGTCAATGTCAAGTTCTACCCTGAAATGCAATGTTGCGTCTGATGGAATATTACCCATATGCATACAAGAAAGACCTGTTAATGCAACTAGTATTAAAATGTACATTCTCACATCTGGAAAAAAAGAGACAGAAATTGAAAATTTTACCAAATCTTGCAATCTGAAATTGACTGAGTATGGTAGTGAAGACATATTAATGATAATTATTGACTAGAATGAAAACGTTGCAAACACTAAATAAGGAATAGTAGTCAGAAAACTGAGCTTGGTGAAAAAATAACATTAGAAAAACAACAATCTAATTGTATATTTTCAATATTTATTTATTTGTTGCAAATACCTTTCTTAAAAAACACAAAATGATGACTTTACACTTGTGCCTCACTTGATGGGGTGCATATGAATCTGACTGACTACTTCTGTGGAAGGAATTGTTGGAGAAGCACAATATCAGCAGTCAAAACTAGACCAAGGGCGGACTAAAGGTCAGACTATTAGTTACTCCTGTGAAGTTCAAATGGAGGAAAATGAAAACAAGTACACAGGAACAAAAATATGATATTGAATTTTTTCCACCTTAGTTTCACAATCATCTTAAGAATACATTTGAAGTTTGTAACACCAATGATGGAAGACCAGTTGAGTTGTAGGATAATATCAAGGATAACATCCATGAAGAGAGTAAAATGTCATTACAAAGACAGAGAAAGAAGAAGAAAATAAAAAATTTAAAAAAACACGAAAAACCTTTTTGTTGTTGCAGAAAGTGGACATCTAAGAGACTCTGGAAATTGCACTAGATCATCAGGAAGCCAAAACAATGGGAAAATATGTCAAAACAAAAGAGCTGAAGAAGAGATTTCAAAGGGCAGCTCAAGAAGACAAATCAAAGTTTTAAAATGGAATGTACAATGAGCTGGAATTAAAGGTTAAAATAAATAACTGAAGTGCATTTATCAAGCTGAAGAACAAATTTAATCCTTGAGTCACAATATTGAAAGATGCTATGGGAAATATATTGAATGGCCCAGAAAGCATCAAAATAAGATGGAGGTCATCAACAGCTGTGGGACTAAGGTAAGAGAAGAACACTTCCCACTTGGAACAGCAAGACTTGAGGAGAGCAAGACTTATGGGAGACTAGAGCAAGACCCTGTTGTAAGTGGGACCCTGGTGGTGAGACTTGGTGATGGTAGTGGAGACACTGAAGCATTTCTGTGGAGAAATTGTGGCAAGGTGTAATCAGAGGATCCCTGAGATGAAAGCCACAGTTAAAGGTTTTTCTGTTCTTTCCAGATAATTAAGGAGAAGCTGAACTGCTCTGAGGCAAACCTTGCTGGATGATTTGGATTTGACTAAGACCAAATTCCGGATTAATGGAGAAATTGTGCCTTGGAAATTGAGCTAAAACCTGGACTTGTATTGGGTGATATTGTTTGCCTCCCCCACTCTCTCTTCAACTCATTTTCCTAATAAATCCCATTTTCAGTTCCACAAAAAGAAAAAAAGAAAAGAAAGAGAGAGATGGAAGAAATGTATAGACACTATCAAACAGAATTACAGACAGTGAAAGATTTAATGAACTACCATATGACTAGGAGCTAATGGTAATGAAGGAGGAAGCTGAAGGGCATTTAAGATATTTGCAAAAATGAAGGTCTCAGGAATCAATGGGATACCAACTGGATTGTTTCAATTAATAGAGCATCCTTGGATGTACTCATCAATCTATGTAAAAAATTTTGGATGACCACTATCTGGCCAACAGATGGAAGATGTGAATATTTGCTCCCATTCCTAATAAAGGTGATCTAATAGACTGTGGAAAACATTGAAAAGCACCATTAATATCACATGCAAGCAAGATAGTGCTGAAGATCATTCAAAAACAGCTGGGAAAATATAGAGATAGACAATTGCCAGAAGTTCAAGCAGAATTTTCAAGAGCCATGACACCAGAGATATAACTGATGATGTCAAATGGATCCTGGCTTAACGTAAATCAAAAGAATGTCTATTTATGCTTTATTGACTATGCAAAAGCGATTGTGTAGATCAGAAGTAGTTATGGCTAAAATTGAAAAGAATGGGAATATCAGAGCACTTAATTGTGCAAATGTTAAAATTATACCTAGACAGAGAAGCTGCTATATGAAGAGAGTAAGGCAACACTATATGGTTTCAAATTAGAAGGTAGTGTGTCAAGGTTGTATTCTCTCTATATACCTATTCTATATGTATATTCAGCAAATTATTCAGAAGCTACAGTCTATGAAAAAGAATGTGGCATCAAGATCAGAGGAAGATTCATCAATGTGCAGATGACACAACCTTGAAGTGAGGAGAACTTGAAGCACTTGCTACAGAAGATCAAAGAATACAACCTTCAATATGGTTTGTATCTCAACATTGAAAAACAAAGAATCTTACCACAGGCTACATCATGATAGATGAAGTAAAGATTGAAGCTATAATTAACTTCATTTCACTTGGATCCACAATCAATCCTGTGGTACTAGCAGTCAGAAGATCAGCAGTATGCATGCAAGGACTTTTCCAAATTGTTGTGGTATAACGATGTCAGTTTAAGGACTAAAATATGTCTGATTCAGGTCATGTTCTTTCTTTTCTGTTATTCACGTGAGAGCTGGAGAATGAAAAAGGATGACAGAAGAAGAACTGATGCCTTTGAGCTGTGATGTTTGATAAGAGTACCGAACTTCAAATGGACTGAAAAAAAGAACAAACAAATGTGTCTTGGAGAAAGTACAATCATAATGTTCTCCAAAGGCAAAGATGATAAAGCTTTGCCTCACATATCTCAGGAAATGCTATTCCTTGGAGTGGGACATGTTGTTCAGAAAGATAGAAGGTCAGTGAAAGAGAGGAAAACCCTTCACAGGTAGACTGATATGGTGACTGCCTCAATGGGTTCTACAGTGTCTGGAAGTGTGAGGGCGGCACAGTATTGAAGAGCATTCAAATCTGTTTTTCATAGAGTCACGATAGGTTATATTTGACTTGACCTAAAAACAATAACAAAATCCAATAGACAAAAATTAACCCTGATATTTTACTTTAAAAATTGTTTTGCATTTCTGAGTTAAATTACTATTTTGAAACTAAATATTTAACTGTGGAAGGACCTAGAGTTGGAAAATCAAAAGGGCCGAACTCGCTTGGCATTTCTTAAGCTAAAGATGTGAAAGAAAAAATTGAAGCCATGAGTTGGAATTCTTAAGGATTCTATGGGTAGAATATCGAATGATCCAGGAAGGTTTAAAAGAAGATGTAAAGAATATACCGAGTAACAGTACCAGAAAGAAGGAATGGATTCACACAGAAGAATTGCATGAAATAACATAAGATCATAAGACAATGGTGATGAAGGAGAAAGTGTAATCTGCTCTGAAGAACTTGGCAAAAATAAGTCCACAGGGATTGATGGAATATTAATTGACATGTTTCAGCAAACAGATGCAACGCTGGACATGCTCAGCAGGTTGTGCCCAAGAAAGATGGAGGACAACTAACTGAACAACTGACTGGAAGAGATCCATTTTTATCCCCTTAAAAAAATGACCTAATAGATTATGGAAATTATTGAACATTAAAACTAAGAGAACACACAAGCAAAATTTTGCAGAAGATTATTAAAAAATGACTGCAACACTATGCCAACAGAGAGCTGCCAGGAATGCAAGCTGGTTTTAGAAGAGGCCTTGACACTACAGACATTATCACCAATGCCGGATGGATCTTAACAGAAAGCAATGAGCACCAGAACAATGTCTATATGTGTTTCATTGACTGTGCAAAGGCATTTGACTGTGTGGATCACAACAAAGTGTGGTTAACCTTGAGAAGCATGGGAATACTAGAACACTTAATTTGGCTCATGTGAAACTTATACCAGGAAGCAATCTTCAGAAAAGAATGGGGAAACACAGCATGGTTCAAAATCAGGAATGAAGTGTGTCAGGAATGGGTCCTGTCTCCATAAATTTTCAGTCTATTTGCAGACCACTTATCATTTGGGAGGCTGTGCTCTGTGAGGAGGAATGTAGCATCAGGATTAGAGGAAGACCCATCAACAACCCATGTTATGCAGATGACACACTTTGCTTGCTGAAGCTGAAGAGGACCAGAGGCACTTGCTGCAGAAGGTCAAGGATTGTAGTCTTCAATATGGACTCAAGCAAAACATCCAGAAAACAAAGGCTCTCATCACTGGGCCAATTGGCTGCACCATGAAAAACCTGCTGAATAGTATCTATGAGTTTGTTCTGACTCCATTGCAATGTACTTGAATTTGTTGAACTACTTAAAATAATTTCTTCTTCCTTTAATACTTAATGTCTCTTCTATTTGAAATCTTTTTCACATTGTGTACTTGAATTTGTTGAACTACTTAAAATCATTTCTTCTTCCTTTAGTACTTAATGTCTCTCCTATTTGAAATCTTTTTCACATTGACACTATCATGTAACCTGCAAATGAAATTTGTTTAAAAGACTGGAAACTTATTACACCATCCTGATTAATGCAGTGAACATACTGATGATCTATCTATTGATTATTAACTCCTTGGATCTAATGTTGTTGCTATTATGTAGAATTGAATCAAAATTGTTTCATAGCTGACCCTCAAAAGGTTTTCAGAGACAGTAAGTGAATCACATGGGGGGGGGGAGTGAATGCCCATATTTATTTCATGTAGCTGCTGGTCAATTCAAACTATATACCTTTGATTTGGCAATGCAACTCCTTACCACTAGGTCACCAGAGCCATCAGAATTAAAATGCTAAGACTGAGCATGATTGCACATCGATCAGAATAGATTAATGAGGTTCCTGTCATAGAAGATTATCCATCAAATACAAATTAGAACTTAATATTATTAATTTAAGAAACTTAGATGGAAATTATGTCATAAAAGCAAAATGTAACTTTCCCTAGATATTGGAAATGAAGATTCATATGAATGCTATTGAGGACACAATTAATGAGGGCAGTTAAATATGCTAATCCAGAAGACTGATAACCAAAATCTCTGTGACAGAGAGACATACGAATTTGCTTCTGAGAAGATTTTAGCTTAGAAAACCCTATATATTTATTTCTATTTTATCCTATAAAGTCCTATAAAGTTTCAGTAAATTTAAATCCACTTGTTCAAGTCAGATTTGGCTTTGTTGATCAAACTTTTATAAATCAATAATTCCTTAGAAACTGTTACCTTTGAATATAGATCTGAATGAGATTAAATACATAGGGACCTCTTGTGGCCTAGTAAAAAGCAGCTGTACTGCAATCCCACAGGCAGGCAGTTTGATGCTCCAGCTATTCTGCAGAAGAAGGATGGTCAATCTCCTGCTGTGGGATTTACTGTCTCATAAAACCTTCTGGAGGGTCAGCTATGGGTCAGTTTCAACTATACGGCACACAACAACAACTGCTTATAGAGAGTTCTGTAGGCTTTGGTAAGGAGCTGTACTGAAAACCCAAACAGATCTGTACAATCTCTTCCCTAGGAATTTAGAGCCTATGAAAATCTGTTGGAAGGTCAGTTAAGAGTCGGATCTTATTCATAGTTAAACCACAAGAAGTTATAAATTAAGACCTAATGTATTATTCCAAATATTTAATTTTTCATTTACTCACATGAATCACATTTTTTTTCTTTTTAAACTGACTATGATAAAATAGAGCTCAGTAATTTCTTCCAAAATTATCTTATTTACATTGGTCCTACTAGCCTCTAATATTCTCCATATGCTTTGTGGTGGACACAAATACTGGCTCCATAATTCATCACTAAATCTGTGTTGTACGACACTGAGTTATGAATTCAACAGAATGATAATGACTGACATATATCCTGTATAACACAGAAGATGAACCCACTGTTCTTTAAGGTAACCTAAATGTCACACTCCTTCAACAGATAAAAGAATATTCTTTAAAATGTAAAAATAGAAGGTAACATTAAATTCCAATGTAAATCTTATACATACATAAAAATGATGAAATATTCTTTCAGATAACTAAACAAAAACTAATAATCTTTTTTATTCTAAAAAATTGAGAAATAAATGGCAAATATGTTATCACGATTCAATACTAAATGGAAAGCTTTACAGTACAAGGTGATTATAATACTATCTTTCAAAAATTGATTGCTTTATAATCCTATATATTTATTTATCTTACTATTTTTCCCTTCTACAAATTGTATGAAAAGGAGATAGGAATTGATTCCCAGGTTATAATAACAGTTTGCAGCCAGTCACTAACCAAAAGTGCTGGCAGTTCGAATCCATCAAGTGGCATCTGCATTTATTTTTGTGAAATCAGAACCATTGAAATCCCTCTGGAGCTCATTTCAACTCTGGAACACATAGGGTTGCCATGAATTTGAATTGGCTCAATGAAGATGAGTTTTTTTATTTACAAAAAGATTAACAAGGATGAATTTTATTTCCACAAAGATTAAAACAATAATTGTTTGCTGAAGGAATATATAAATAAATATTGGTATTATGATTACAGTTGACAATTAATCCCGATGTTTTAAATCAAGGAAAAAAATAAAAATTTGAGGAATACATTACTTACACATTGCAGACCTAGGTCACAGAAGAATATGTGTAAGATTGCTAATAAAAAGTCAGCAGTTCAAACTACCGGCCTCTCCAAGTGAGAAAAATGAGGCAGTCTGTTCGCTTTATTTAAACTGTCTGCTTTTGGATCAGCAATGCAACTCCTTACCCTCTAGGCCACTAGTGATATTGGAGAATATAGATAATACATAAGAAGATCAAATAGAGAAGTCTATTCAAAGTTCTCCATTCTTTGTTTGTATTGATAAAACCTTGAAAATAATTCCTTCTTGTTGATTTTGTTAGATGCCATTGAGTCTAGTATGACTCATAGCGACCCTATAAACAAAAGATGTGAACCCTGTACTGTACTGCACCATCCTCACACTTCCTGACACACAAGAGCCCATTACAGCCATCACTGTGTCAATCTACCTGGTTGAGGGTCTTCCTCTCCTTTACCGAACCTCCACCCTTTCCAGCATCATGTTCTTCTCCAAGGAATAACGCCTCCCAGCAATGTACGTGCCCGAAGTATGCAGACAGGTTAAAAATATTATAAGCTTAATACTATATGATCACATTTTTCTAAAAAACACCCCTAATACCTGATCTTATTTTCTAAACTTTATTAGATGTATTTTAATAAATGGTTATTGAACTCTTTGTGTTTACCCTGAATTATCAAACCGATTGCTGGTGAGTTAATTGCCAGTTAAAGTCTCTTTGGGGCTGTAAATCACAATGAGAGGAGACTGTTCATCTTTTGATTGATGGTGAATTAGAACAGCTGCAGATCCACAGTCTTGGAGCTATCAGCAAAGCTTGCTACAGATTATGCTACCAGAGCTCTTTTCTTGAATAAACAAAAATAAAAGAAATATCCATAGAGCCACAATGCTAAATATTTTTAATATACTATGAACGAAATAGTGACATTTTACGGATCAATTTACTCTACAAAATGATGTAGGTTTGCCTAAACATGGTAGCATATTAGATCACTAACTAAAAGAGAAAAACTCTTCTAAGTTATTTAATTCTGTATAAGAAAGATCTATCAACAATCTCTCTTTCTATTCTCCCTAGTCATTGTCCAACTCTCTAATGCATAACAACTGATTGCAAAGACCATGGCCTGTATCAGGCGCACCTTAGTCTCCAGAGTGACATCACTGCTCTTCAGTATTTTGGCGAGGTCCTTAACAGCAGACATACCCATCGCAATACATCAGCAGCCAGGAAATTAAAAGATGTATCACGATGGGAAAGTTATGGAGAATAGAAAGAGAATTGCTGCTTTTGAGCTGTGGTGCTGGAGAAGAGTATTGAATGTACTATGGACTGCTAAGAAAACAAATAGGTTCTTCCTGGAAAGGGTTAAACTAGGCTGCTCCTTGGAGGCAAGGATTCTGCGGCTTTGGCTTTGTCTGACATACTATGGACATGCTGCAAGGAGGGACCAGTCCTTGAAGAGGGACATCATGCTTGGGAGGGTGGATGGACAGTGCAGGAGGGTAAGACCTTCTGTGAAGTGGATTGATTCAATGACTGGGGTAATTGGGTGGGTGTGTCAGAGACAGTGAGACTGGCACAGGACAGAGAAGGGTTTAGGGCTGTTGTACATAGGGTGGCTATGAGTCGCAAGTGACTCGACAGCACATAACAAGGAAAACACCAATGTTTAGGTAAATCATTTGCATATAGTTATTAGTTCCCATTGAATACAGCATTAATCATAGTAATCCTCTATGAACAATAAATCTAAACTCTGTCCTGTCCTGTGCCATCCTCACAATCTCTGAGATCCTCAAGCCCATTGTTTGAATCACTACATCAGTCCACTTTGTTGAGACTCTCCCTCTCCTTCACTGTCTCTCCTTTTCAAGCATGATATCCCTGTCCTAGCAACATGCCTAAGATATATGAGACGAAGCTTTATCATCATTGCCTCAAAGGAACACTCTAGTTTCACCTTCTCCAAGAAATATTTGTTCTTTTGGCTGTCGATGAGATATTCAGCACTCTGTAACATGACAGTATCAATTCTCCTCTGTCATCATTATTCACTGGCCACCTCCCAGACACATAGTAAGTGACTGAAAAGATCATGGCCTGAATCAGGAACACCTTAGTCCTCAAACTGATAATCAATGTTCCTCAAGAATTTGGAGGGGTCCCTAATTACAAACTTTCCCAGTGCGACTTGTCTCCTGATCTCTTGACTGCAGGTACCAAGTGTATTTATTGTGGATTTAAGTATTTGCATGTATTAGAAAACAATAAATTCTTTAATATATGAAGTTTTAAAAAAATGTACAGATACAGTTTTTGTAGCTGAATCACATGTAATTATGAAAAGATTAATTAAAGAAATAACAGCATAAGCATGCAAATATCATCCGGAAACTGACCCTATAGTTTTTGGTGATATTCAAGGCAATTCTTAAACTAAACAGAGTATATTTTAATAATATACATTTTTGGAAAGTAGACTATTGGATAATCAAGCAGAGATGTGATAATACTGGAATTTCAAAGCAGTAACTAATTACAGGAAAAAGTGTTGAACATATATTGACAGATAATAAAGTAGGATGTATAATGTCAGTCATAGTGAAATAAATGTTTAGACTAAATGACACATAATAGAGGTACATAAACAGAGGCCTGAAGAGTTATTAGCAGTTCACTTCCCTGTAAACTTTTGCTGTGAACTCCTGTTTAAGGTGCCCTGGTGTCTTCCTGGCAAGAAGCTGCACTACAAACAGAAGGCATATGATTCAAAACCACCGGCTCCTCTATGGGAGAAAGATAGGCAGTCTCCTCCCATGAGATTAATTGCCTCTAAAAACACACTGAAGAGGCAGTTATGGGTAAGTTCAGGCAGGGAAAATCATTGACAACTGACCAATAGCACAGGGAAACCTCTACTTTGGATGAACTTCCATTTTTTTTCCCATTATGGACAAAAGCAGTAATCATACTTTTCTTTTACATAGCCTTAATTACTTATTCCATTGTAATAGTAGCATAAATTATTCACTTTCTCAGTAGAAAAAAATACTTTGATATACAGTAGGGAGTTAAGAGGGTCAAGGAAATGGCTCAACATGTTGTTTGGAAAATAGAGAAACTTCCTGTAGCTTTTTTGCCATCTCAATGTAGGCATGCCAGCTGTTGACAGGAGAATGAATAGATGAAGTTAGGCCGGACACACACCCTTTCGTCAGGAACTGTGTGCTTTGTATAGGCTGTCAACAAATTTTCTGGTTCCCCATTTTTTGTTGTTTGTTGTTGGCAAACTTTGCTTTATTCCTCTAAATGCAATTTGAAAGTTACGTGCTATGCGGAATAATGATTCTGCCATCATTTTCCTTCTTAAACAAGGACAGAAAAACAAGAAATATTTCATGATTGAACTGAGTGATAATATGAATTTTCCAGTCTTATCTTTTACACATATATCATGACATTTTGAGAAGCTGCAAAAACATTTTCTTTTTGCTTTAAAAATCTTATCAAAGATAGTAAAGTAGTTCATTATTTGCACCAGATATGAAACATATCGGTAAAGGTCTTGAGTACTTGGACTTCTAAACCTCCCTCAGATACCAACTTAGACACAAAAGCTGTACAGATAATATGGAAGTAGTATAATACTATGTCAATGACTTTTATTTAAATAGTGACTTTAAGAAAACATTCTCATAAATATAATTTTATTTTAATAAAATTTCTGGGAAATATATGATTCATTGTGTGATCTTCCAATAGTGATAACAATAACAAGAAAATGAAACTTCTATAAAACCAATTATTTTCATTTTCTTTTTCAAAAAGTATAATATTTAGTTATCCAAGTAATCATCTCCAAATTTCAGAACTGTTGAAAATGTGCTGTATTTTTATCTTCAGGAAATTTTAATAAATTAAAGTTTCCAAATTCTTTCTAATCTCTCTCCCTTTGGTGGCCTACTCTACATGGAACTGAGTAATTATGTCAAAGATGTTTCTCTAAAAATTTGAATCTAATTGCTCTTCCACATAAGGGGGGAGACGGAGGCAATCTCCTCCAGTGTGATTTATAGCATAAGAAACCCACTGGAGGCTCATCTCAAAGTTGGTTCTGATGCAACAGCAAGGAGGAATTGTTGGGGTTTTTAATTTTTTTTACTACTTCATATACTATTTGATGAATGATATTTAATGTAAAATATGTTCAGTTTAGAATACTCTGTATAGTAAGAAACTAGCAAAGGAAAATGCAATAGTAAATTTAGTTTGATGATTAATTTGATAATTTTTAAAAAGTTGTATTACATATAGTTTGAAATAGTACTAGGAATATATTTGCAAAGTATTACATAGGCTTGGACAAAATACATAAACTTGCCTACTCTCAGACTTGTAGCCATAATTCTGAATCACACCCCCAATATCTCCAGACCCTAGGATGAATATTCTTCCAGCTAGTCAACTAATTACACACCTGGATCTTACTCTGATGAGATTTTACATATGTAATTAGTAATCAGAATCAGTTTACCTTATATTAGGAAGACTGTTCTATAACATTGGAAGCAGGAGTGGCATCCACTTACTAAATAGCATGTCTCATGACTCCATAAAGTCTATGAACTTTGATAAAAGTCGATAGTAGTTGAAGGGCTTCAGGCCTTTTATTCATTGGGTTGCTGTGAGTTGTGCTTGACTCAAAGGAAATCAACAATGCCAACAACAGTTCTAAAACTGCTAGCTTTCTGAAAGCTCAGAGAATCTGTGTTAAAATATTAACCATGGCTACATTTTTTATATAACATCAACTTTGATTTTTTTAAATAAATTTTCATTTTATTTTGTTGTTGTTGATTGCCATCAAGTCGAGCATGACTCATAGTGACTCTATGAACAAAAGACCTGAAGCCTTTCTTTTCTTTTTTTAAAATATTTTTTAGAAATTCTTTAGTGTGTGTGTACCATCAAATCAGATTTGACGGGTACAGAAAGAGATTACCCCTCTTTCTCCAGCATTGAATTTGGTGGATTTGAACCACATACCTCTGGGACTGCAGTGCAACTTATTGCCACTAGGCCACCAGAGCTCCCAGACCTAAAGCCTTTCTATTACTATAGTCCTTCACAACTTTCATAGAGTTTTCAGAGGCAAATGGCTTAGGAAGTTGATGCCACTCTTGCTTCCAAACCTGTCTTAAACTGGGAGCTCCACCAAACACTTTCCACCATGGGTAACCATTATGCATTTGATACACCAATGGCATAAGATTCAGCAACCCCAGGGTACCTCAGTACAGCAAACTGACACAAGAGTGCTGCACTACTTAGAAGAATGTTACTCCAAAACAAAATAATAACTTACTTTTAAATACCATGGCGCTCCACAAAGTCTTGTTGTTAACTCTAAGCAAGAGGCTTAAATAAAAACAACCAATATAATATTTTACTTATAAAAATTAGGTAGATATTTTATTAGACTTGAATACATTATATGATTCCTTTATAACAGAAATTTGTCTTTGACTTCCAAAAGTAACAGAAACCGGAGATTCTAATATAAGAAGAGTGTGACATGGTCTTGTTAGTTGGATGAGAGCTGAATCCACAAAGCCAAGATGTAACAGATGCTAGCAGCAGAACAGAGCACCAGCAACAAGCAGCAGCAAGACACCTGTTTATTCATCTCCCAAACTTTGGTATGTTTCCATGAAAAAACTAGTCCTCAGTGAAGGAATGTTTCTATTCCATAGAAAGCCATGCCTGGAAAGGTAGGAACATGGACACAGTGACTAGAACAATGGGCTTGAGTGTGTCAGAGATTATAAAGTTGACACAAGAAATGGCAAGATTCAGATCTGTTGTTCTTAGGGTTGCTACGAGTGGTAGGTAGTCAATTAAAGGCACTAACTACATTACAGTTTTTTTACAAAATGGCCTCTTCTTGACCTGTTGTATATACTTGAGACATGGTTTCAAGAGAGTCCAATCTCTGGTGAAGGACATGATGCTTGATGAAATAGACAGTCATTAAAAAAGAAAATCATATGCTAGGTCAATTGACACTGCCAGAGTTGCTGAAACATAGGAATTATTTTGACCATGGTGTGAGTCTGGCAATGTTTTGCTCTATTGTACAAAAGGTCATTGTAAGTTGGAATCAACTTAAATGATATTTAGCAACAACAATCTCATTTGCTTAAAAAGTAGATTTATTTTTCTAATTACCAGAGAATTTCATTTTATCTTAGGAAATATTTAAAGTTTTTTAAGGAAAAAAATACCCCCACCCTAAATATTAGATGATACAATCATAACGAAGAGGAGATATGTTCATAAATTCTCAAAAATGTGTATTTGATATGACATATATTCAATTAAAATATTTTTATTACACTTTATAGGTACTAAATGGAGACCAGAGATCACTGCAGAAGTGGGAGGTATTTGATTTTGTTCTTGAAGAATAAGCTGAAATAAGATATTTAAAGAGTGGAATAAATTACAAGTTTAGAAAGAAGGAATGTAATGAAAGGGAAGAAGGGGGAAACATCAGTATGCACTGATAGGGATTTATTTTATTTTGCTGAAGAGTAGGGTTCATAAGGAGTAGAGAGAAATTACTATATGTTGTGACTTTAATTTCTAATTATCCTTATAATTAAGTATATTAGACCAGGAAAAGATAATGAAAAACATCTGGCTGAATAATTTGATATAATTAATTTACACAGATTTCTTCAACAAAAAAGAGTAGTCATTGACTAATTTAACACCTATATTACATTTTCAAAATCTGTTAAACAAGGAGATTTATAAAATGAATGAATATCATAGATAATTCCTAAAAGAAAAAAAAAGTAAGAAGGGTTCTAATATATGTGTCTTTATTTTTCATTCTGCTAAGATTACTAGCAGACTATAAGAATCTCCTGAAAAGGTAAAAAAAAAAAAAAAAGAATCTCCTCCCATAGCAGGACACTGGTCATGGAATCCACTAAGGAGTATGTAACAGCTCACCTGAAGAACCAACTACACCTGAAAATGGATGGTGTTGGATCATCGGACCCATACTAGACCGTTGCCAGCAGTCCGGACACAGAGGAGAGGAATGGGAGCAGGAAGAGGCAGGTTGTGGTAGTGGTGTTGAGGTTTGACAACTCACTTCTTCTCTCAGACCACCCCCCAAAAAAAGAAATAAAGAATCTCCTTCCCTGTGATTAACTGCTCTGAAAACCCACTAAAGCGTCAACTATAGATTAGCTGCAACTCTATGGTATACAACGACAACAAAAGAAGTTTCAGGTCAAGGTAGTTCCAAACAGTCAGCTAGCTGTATAAGTCCATAATTTCTAACATTAACAGATCTATCTGTGCCTCAGTTCCCCAATTCCTCTATGTCCTTTGAATTTGGTGATTCACTAGAAGGTCATCTAGAGACTTAGACTTGTCAGGGAAACGACTCATTCACATGCAGGCTGAGATCTGCAGAAAATGGTAAGCAATGGGCCAGGCTGGATGCAGCTGTATGCTTACTCCACCATTCCCAATTTTTCAGTTCAGACAACTTCTCATCCTCCAGCAGACTTAGGCTCACATAACACATTTGTGTTGCCACTCCTATATCAGTGTTTTCACATAGCAAGGAGAGCTTTCTCTTACATTGGTCCCACAGTTGTTGATTTATGAGACTATGTATCCACATTAAGGTAGCTGGAGATCAAACCCCACCAGGGGCTAGGAAAGCTAATTATCAAGGTATATGACACCACAATGGGGTATTTTATATTAATGTTCTAAAATTTGAGTATACGTGGTCATAGTAGAATTATATTTTGGGAAGGCAGGCAGATTGGAAGTTTCTTTTCACCATGGATGATAAATAATTCAAGCAGCTTGAATATATGAAAAAGAATGTTTTATCAGGACTATAGGTAAAACTACTAACAATAAAATTATGTAAATGGTTCAAAGCACTTACCAAAATTGAGGAGGTTGTTAGGCATTTACTGAGGAAGATCAAAGATTAAAGTCTTCAATATGAATCACAACTGAACCAATAAGCAAAAACATGATGCTGCTGTTTGGTGCTGTCAAATTGAGTACTACTCATATCGACTCTATGAACAACAGATCTCAACTTTGTCCTATTCTGTATCATCTTCATACTTCCTGACACACGAGAGGCCACTGTGGCAGTAACCGTGTCAATCTACCTGATTTAGGGTCGTCTACGTCTTTGCAGACCCTCTACCCTTCCAACCAACATGTCCTTTTCCCAGGAATAGCCCATCCTAGCAACATGACCAAAATATATGAGGTCAAGCCTCATCATTCTTGCCTCTGAAGAGCACTCTGTTTGCAACCTCTCCAAGACATATTTATTTTTCCTTTTGGCCATCCATGGGATTTTCAGTGCTCTCCTCCAATACCACAGTTCAAAGACATCAATTCTTCTGTCATCACTTATTTATTGCCCAGCTCTCAGATGCACAGCAAGTACTGGAAAAACCATTACCTGAATTAGATACATCTTTGTCCACAAAGGGGTATCATTACTCCTCAATAATTTGGAGAAGTCCCTAAACTCAGATTTTCCCAGTGCAATGTGTTTCCTTATTTCCTGACTGCTGGTACCAAAGGCACATCTAAGCAAGATGAAGTTGTTGACACTTTGAGTCTTTTTTCCGTCCATCATGACATTGCCTCATGGTCCAGTGGTAAGAATCTTTGCTTTCTTAACATTGAGATGCAATCCATACCAAAGGCTGCATTCCTTGATCTTCTGCAATAAGTGCTTCAAGTCCTTCTCACTTTCAGCAAGCAAGGCTGTACCATCTGCATAACACAGGTTATGGATGAGTCTCCCTCCAGTCCTGATGTCACATTGCTCTTCTTCAAAAATACCAGAAGAATGACTATTTGTACTTGCAAAGACATTTGACTGTGTGGCTCTAAGAATGGGAGTCCCAGAGCACTTAATTGTGCTCATGTGAAATCTAGACCTGAACTCAGAGACTTCGGTATGAACAGAGCAGGGGAACACTAAATGATTTAAAATTAAGAAAAGAGGACATCAAAGTTGTATTCTATCTTCATACCTGTTTAATCTATATGTTGAGCAAGAACACAATAAATAGACAAAATTTATTCTCAATATTAAAACTACGAAGAATTTTATTTTACTAGAATTGTAATCAAAACAATGAAAGCATCATTAAAAAATAAAATAATATATTGTTTGTGAAAATAAATTGCAATAGACTTCTTCAAATTGTTAAGGAGCAAAGATATCACTTTGAAGACTAAGGTACATCTGGCTTTACCTATGATATTTTGCTATGTCCTATGTAATATAGGAATTACAAACAAGTAAGTCTGAAAAATCTTTGATTTATTAGATATATAAGGAACTGATAAAATAATAAGCAAATCTGTTTTGGAAGAATAGTCAAAATGATTCTTAAAAATAAGATCATAAGAATTCATTTCATGTATTTTGGTCATACTATCAAAGAGACCAGTTCCTGGAGAAAGAACCAAGCTAGATAAAATAATTGTCAGTTGTCATGAGTATGACTTTAAGCAAGATGAATTACAAAGTCAATGATTGTGAGAATGGTTTAGGACCAAACATTTTTCACTCTATTGTACACAGGGACTCAATGAGTCAAGCCCTACTCAGTGGCAATAACATGATTTGAAAAAATAATATGCTTTTGAAAGTAAAATAGTTCTTACTGAAAAATATTTATTATTATTAGGGTGGTTCAGTTAGTTTGACTTTTTTAAGTACAAAGTCTATTTTATAAACGTTTTTGATATATGTAAAATATTCTAATCACAATATCCATCCAACTCATTGTATCAAATTGATTCCAATTCATCTCCCTCTTTCCAGCAGTTTTCCCAAGGCTCTAAACTGCACTGGAGGAGACTGTACATCTTTCTCCCACAGAGGCACCATGGGTGGATTTGAAGCTCTAGAGAGATACCATATTTGGTTTAGCAGTGCAGCTTTGTATGGACTACAGAACCAGAGAACATATAAAGTTCTATTCTGATTTGGAGAATCAATAGCTAAATCTAGTTTGACTCCAAAATCCAAGGCATTTAGGAGTTTCCCCCACTATTCACTGTTTGTCTACATTTCTGTAGATCTCTAGGTCTGTCCCTACTGGAAGCAACAATCTTGGCAGTTTCTCCTGATTCACACCCTGGGTTGAAATGAAAGTAAGTCAGTGCTTACATATTAAAATTTATTGTTTATTTAACAGTAATTATCTAATTAATCCTTTGATAAATCTCAATGTCTGCATCAACTACAAAGAAAGATTTATCATTGTTAGTGTTAAGTTATGGTATTAAGAAATGCAAGTAGGTAGTAAGACTACTATGAGTAAACATCTTTTTCAGGGTAGATAATGACCAGAGTCATCCCAGAGCTGATTGTAATGGGTTTAAGACCTTCTCTCTCCGACATTTTACCAATGATGATACCAGCCATCTCTTTCACAGCAATTTATACTTCTATCTTGAGTTCTGTATATCATTGTAATGGTTGCACAGAATCAAAGATCATTCAGTTAAGGAAGTGCTTTATTAAGAAACAGAGTTAACAAATCCTCTGGGGTAAAGAAAAAATAAACAACAAACCCACAAATAAACAAAAGAACTGGTACAAAGGTAACTATCCAGTTATAGGGAAATACCTCAAGCAGTTTTTCAGAAGAACTAAAAAGCCAAGTCTACAGGAAGAAAATCATTTCACCACAAATACTAAGACTTGAATAGAAAAAAACACACCAACCCCCCATACTTTTTAATTATGTTCACTTTTATTGCTGATTTGGAATTGTAATAATTAGCACTAGAAATTATTAGAATATCATAATATCATTTAAATGTCACCCAGTGCCCACTTACCTAGGGGGAAATCTGAGAAATTTCATCTATAGCCTACAGAGTAAAGCATAAAATTGAATTTTCCTTGTTCATTATTGCTATGGCCTCAGTTTAAATAAACTCAACTTGTTTCTTTTGAGGAGATTTCATGTTGTTACAGAAGGAGAAATTCACAAATGAGACCCAAAAGGCAGGAATGGATCATTAGACTAATTGTGAAGAATTAACTCAAAGCAAAGTGAATCTTCTTTGAAAAGTACAATCTAAGCTTTGTTGCCGGGGGGGGGGGGGGAACTGGTGGTGGAGAGTATGTTTCTTTATAGAGTGAAGCTACCCATATGAAGGCAAGAGTATGTATCTCTAGTTAACAGAATAATCTATTCAAGACAATATTTACTTTATACCTGAACACTTAGCATTCCAAGGGATAGAGGACTAACTCTTGATATTTTGAATTATCAAGTTGTCATAAATATTGAGTTCTGGTGGCCTAGTAATAAGAAACTGTACATGATCCAAAGGCACATGGTTCAAATCCACCAGACACTCCAGAGGAGAAGGTTAAGCAATCTTCTCATACGTGATTAACTGCCTCTGAAAACCCACTGGAAGGTCAGCTATGTGGTGGTTCCAACATGAAGGTTGTTATGTGCCATCGAGTCCCTGTATCAATCCTTATTACCACAGTCACTGTATCAATCCATCTCATCTATGGTCTCCCTCTCTTTCTCCATCCCTCCACCCTTCCAAGCATGATGTCCCTCGCCAAGGACCAATCCCTCTTTAGAAAATGCCCAAAGTATGTCATACAAAGGCTCAGAATCCTTGCCTTCAAAGAGCAGCCTGGTTTCACCCTCTCTAGAATGAATCTGTTTTTTCTCCTGGCAGTCAATGGTATAGTCAACATTCTTCTCCAGCACCACAGCTCACAAAGCATCAATTCTTTTATACCATTCCCCGTAACTGTTAACAGTACACAACAACAAACAACATAATGTTTATATTATCATCATCTATTGTTGTTTTTGTGTACCATCAACACAGAACCTAACCATAGATGACCCGCTAGCACATTTTCAGTGGCCGTTAATCTCATGGCAGGAAACTGCCCACCCTTCTCCTGTGGAACTGCTCGCTGGTGGATTTGAACTGTGTTGCGTGCCTTTGGGTTTGCAGCACAGCTTCTTGCCACTAGACTCTACCATCTGTTAGTCATCCATTATGAACTATGAAAATAATAAATTTTAACCACAGTTTCATTGACTGTGTCTGTGCCATCTTTCTGATCACTGATAGTTTCAATCTATTTTGAAATGATTGAGTTAGTTGGACTGATTGAAGATTTCTTTGATCCTCTGCTTTACTAAACATGGCATCCTTTTCTAGCAATGTACCTTGTCAGATGATATATCCAGAGAAAGCAAACAATCATTTCATTATCCTCAGTTCACTAAACGTTAAAGTTGTTTTTCTTCTGAAGAGGATTTACTCCTTCTTCTGGCAATGATACATTCAATATTCTTTGCCAATACCACAGTTCTACCAATTCAACTGCTATTACATTTTTTGTTCTCCAAATTTTTCAATAATTTCAAGAAACTAAAGAGACCGTAAGTAGACATAATGTACATTTCTCATCAGTGATAGTATATTTCAGTTATAAAACTTAATAAAGTGCTCCTGGTTTAATAATAATAATAAAAAAGTAATAATAAAAGAATAAAGAGCTCCTTCACATATACAACTTCTTAACAAAAGACTGTACAGATCAGTACAGCATTTAATTTTTATTTTTACTTCACTCCCAGGGATGTTTAGGGATTATCCAAGAGGAATGAAAACCTTGACACTTCAATTACATCTTTATTTTTCATGATATTTTTTAGTGGTTCAGTTGCAAGCATTTTCATTTTCAAGTGGAGATGTAATCAGTAATGAAGGGTAATTTTTTACTGTCTTCACTAAATGACTAATTTTCTTCATTTTTGGCAAGTAAGGTTGAGGTATTTACATATTACAAATTGTTAATAAGTCTTTTTCAACTTTCAAAGGAGCTTTGGTGGTATAATCCATAGGAAGTTGCCCTACTCACCCATAGATGGTACATTTGTGGTGGTTTCAATTCACCAGTAGCTCTCTGTAATTAAGGTGAGCAATCTCCTCCTGTGTGATGGACAATCCCTAAATTTCTGCCTCATGAGTGAGCAATGATGTGGTTCCAAGTTGCAGGCAATGAAAAAACCTAACTTTAAATGCCCTCTTTTTCTTCATGTGCTGTGGGTTTTAGGTTATCTGCTTAATACACAGATCATATATGTCAGGTGAAAAGATATCACCTTGTGGCATGCCTTTTCAAATTTTAAACAGCATTGTGCTGTTGCTTTATTCCATTAAAAGTCTCTTGATCCATGAAGAGATTTCTCAGAAGCACAATTAATTATTTTCTAATTCATATTCATAATATCTATATCCACAAATTATTAAGATCCACAGTTATATTACCTTCCATAGTCAATAAAACACAGGTAAACATTTTTCTGGTATGTTCTACTTTGAAACTAGATTATCTGACAACAGCAGTTATATATTTTGTGTAACTTCCTATTATGAATTTAATTTGAACTTCCATCAGTTCTATACATAGGTGTATTTGATACTTTCTCATTCCATTATGTAACTTCTTTTTGGAAATTGTATAGACATAGGCTCACTCTTATTTTTTTTCCCTGTTAGGTGATGATAATATAGAGACAGCCCAAAACACTATCAATGTTCAATGGTAAGAATACAAGGACACCAAAAAATAAAAATTTGTACTAAAAAAATACTTTTAATGAATTCAACAGTTACAAACAATTCATTTCTACTTAAGTTTTGATTTTAACTAAAAAACCAAACCTACAGAAAACTGTACATATTGATCTAGTCTATCTCACAACTATTTATTCCATGACAGTACAGACTATTAGAGGCACAGGACATATTTTATACCTCCCAAAAGAAAAAAAAATAAAATCCTGCTGCATGACATAAATGAACTGGCATCCCTCAGGTGAAACAGAATGTAGAAGAATAATATTAACCTATTTGAGTACCAAGAAGCCCTAGAGATGCATGCTTAAACACTTGGCTGCTAACTAAAAGTTGAGCAGTTGTAACCCAGCAGCTTCTCCGTGGGTGAAAGATATAGCAGTCTGCTTCGATGTAAATTTACAGTCTTTGAACCCCTAGAAGGCAGTTCTGCACTGTCCTCAAGGTCATTATGAATAGGAAGCAATTCAGGAGCAGTCAGTCTTTGGAAATCTAGTCAATTCAATTTTTGCACAAAGAATGATAACAAATTTGGGTCACTACAGTTATGTGTCCAGAGAAGGTCTAACAAGGTGTACTCTACCTTTATTTTATCTCTCATATTGACTTTTCTTTAAAGAAAACCTTTCTTTAAAGGCCATTTTTATGACCTCTTTTATGCCATACGTTTCTATACCTTTGATTTCATCTTGGATTGTATAGTATCAAATATATCTATCTGTAGTGCTTAAGTGTTATTTAATATTCTTAAAAGCAAAATCTGTTCTGTGAGTTACAGAGAGACCACATCTATCTATTAGATCAGCTTTCATCAGGAGTTAGTAACCGTGCTGGTGGTTGCTGGTTCAGTGTTATTGAATCTGAAGAATATATTAAATATGTGGTCTTGAAATATTAATTCACATAAAACAAGGTGGCTTTTTAGCTGATTGATAAAATTGTCACTAGAGTGTATCAGGAATTCAACTCACTATTCTGCTGGTTGCAACAGTACAGTATTCTCTAATTCAGCATTTGCAGTCATTTTAAAATACATGAATGAGAATGATTACATTTTACACCTTAGCAAGTGTAAACCAGAAGCTCAGCGAAAGTGGGTATTAATTATTAAACTGTAGAAGGGTGAAAACACAAGACTATCAGAATACAAAGCCTATAACCAAGTATATAGATATTGTTGTTGTTTTTGTTTTTGTGTACTATTGAATCAGAATTGACCCATAGCTGACCCTCCAGCATGGAGGAAGTAAACCCTTCTTTCTCCTGTGAAGCAACTAGTGCACTCAACCCACAGTGCAATCCTTTACCACTAAACTACCAGAGCTTCCTGAATAACAGATATATGTAGACCCCCCACTCTCTGTGTGTGTGTGTGTGTGTATATATGTATGTATGTGTATATATGTATGTGTATATGTTTGTACATATGTATACACACATACACACACACACATATATATATATACACACACATATATATTTCAATTACTCATATGTAAGTTCAAATTGAAGCTAAAATAAATCAAACCAAGTCCACAAGAACCAAAGTTTGGCTTTGAGTCTATCCCACATGAATTTAAAGACCATATTAGGAACAGACTTGTGGCATTGAACACAATGGGATGAGCAGTGGGAGGTTATAAAGAATATCATCCAGGAAGAACACAAACAATCATTACAAAGACAGAGAAGGAGGAAAAGAACAAGTTGGATATCAGAAGAGACTCTGATTATTGCACTAGAGCACCGAGAAAGCAAAACAGAGGGAAGAAATCAAGAAGTTAAGGAGCTGAACAGGAAGACAACCAAAAATTATAATTAAATGTGCAAAGAACTGGAGTCTAAAAATCAAAGGGAACAAAATAATTTGTTATTTCTTAAACTGAAGGAACTGAAGAATAAACTCAAGCCTCAAGTTCCAATAGTTATGGAAGCTGTGGACAAAAAATTGAATGGCCCAGAAAAAATCAAATGAAGATGGAAGGTGTACACAGTCATTGTACTAAAAAGAATGGGCTGACATGAAACTGTATGATCTAGAGGCAATGGTGATGAAGGGAGAAGTTCAGGCTTCTCTGAGGAATTGGAGAAAAAAACCAAAAAACAAAAAACCAAGTCCCAAGGAATTGATAATATACTAATTCGCATGTTTGCAGCCCTGGACACATTAACCAGGTTGTGCCAAGAAACCTGGAGCACAAATAGCTGACCATTTAACTGGAAGATACCCATATTTATTCCCATTTCAAAAAGACATGATCCCACAGAGTATGGGAATTATAGAACAATGTTACTAATTCCACACACAAGCAAACTCATTCTGAAGCGTGTACAAAAATTACTAAACCGGTACTTCAGCAGAGTCATATACAGTCAGTTCCACAAGCTGGGTTTAGAAGAGGCCATGACACTATGAACATTGTAGCCAGTTTTAGATGGGTCTTAGCTGAAAGCAGACAGCACCAAAGGTATGGCATAGGATGGGAAAATATTTCATTATGTTATGTTGTTGTTATGTGCTGTCAAGTCGCCTGCGACTCATAGCGACCCTATGTACAACAGCCCTAAACTCCGCTCTGTCCAGTGCCAATCGCACTGTCTCTGACACTCCCATCCCAATTATCCCAGTCACTGAATCAATCCACCTCATAGAGGGCCTTCCTCTCCTGCACCATCCCTCCACCCTCCCAAGCATGATGTCCCTCTCTAAGGACCGGTCTCTCCTCACCACATGTCCAAAGTAAGTTAGACGGAGCCTCAGAATCCTTGCCTCCAAGGAGCCACCCGGTTTAACCCTCTCCAGGACAAATCTATTTGTTTTCCTAGCAGTCCATGGGATTCTCAATACTCTTCTCCAGCACCACAGCTCAAAGGCATCAATTCTCCTACTATCCTCCTTGGTCATTGTCCAACTCTCTGATGCATAACAGGTGATTGTGAAGACCATGGCCTGTATCAGACACACCTTAGTCTCCAGAGAGACACCACTGCTCTTCAGCACCTTGGAGAGGTCCCTAACAGCAGACCATGGCAATGCGCCTTTTAAATTTCCTGGCTGCTGGTGTCAAGACTGTTGACTATGGAGCCAAGCAAAACTAAAGCTGTGTACAATCTCAATCTCTTCACCATCCATCCTGATGCTGCCAATTGGTCCAGTGGTGAGAATCTTTGTCTTCTTGACAATGAGCCTCAATCCATATTGTAGGCTGCAGTCCTTGACACTCTGCAGCAGGCGCTTCAGGTCCTCCTCAGTTTCAGCAATCAGAGTTGTGTCATCCGCATAACGCAGATTGTTGATAAATCGTCCACCAATCCTGATCCCACATTTCTCTTCATAGAGCCCAGCCTCCCGGATAATCTGTTCTGCATATAGGTTGAAAAGGTATGGAGATAGGATGCATCCCTGGCGTACGCCCTTCCCAATTTTGAACCATGCAGTGTTCCCTTGCTCTGTTCTGACGACTGCCTCCTGGTCCAAGTATAAGTTTCGCATTAGAACGATCAAGTGTTCTGGGATTCCCATTATATTGTACATAAATTCACTGAATCAGAGCAAACAACAACTGTTTCTCAGTGTGTGTCCATCTGTACATTATGAAGCAGATTCCTTTCTCCTCCTTGCTACATTTTTTTTTCATTTCAGCTATAACACTGTAGATTATATAATATAGATAGCTATTATTCATCTGTTATGTGCTGTGAAGTCAGAACTGGCCATAGCTGACACCCCAGTAGATTTTCAAAAGCAGTTAATTACATGGAAAATATTGTTCATCCTTCTCTACAGAGCAGCTGGTGGATTTAAATGGTGTGCCATTGGGATTGCCCCTCCCTTTTGCACCAGTAGGCCACCAGAGCCCTCTATTTCTTATTTAAAACTCAGAATATGGTATTTAATTCCAATATTTCTGTAGGTAACAACACTATAAAATGAAAGATAATCCAACAGAATAGATATTAAGAAATATTTAACTTACTTTAAGTGTAGACTAAGGTGTCAGTGAGGAACTCTGGTAGCCCACTGGCAAGAAGCTGTGCTGCAATACAAAAGGCATGCAGTTCAAGGTCACAAGCTGCACCATGGGAGAAGGATGGGCACTCTGCTCGTGCGTAATTGACTGCCTCTGAAAACCCAGTTCTATGGGTCAGTTCTGACTCAAGGGTAAACAACAAGGTGTCAGTGATTCTACAATCTTTTTTTTTTTTTTTTTTGTGAAATGACCAATTAGACTTAAGACTGGTAAAATTTATAATTAATTACTAGTTAATAACTATGCTTCTCTTCATTTTTAAATGATTTTTCAATGAAGTAGGAGTGGCATTCACTTTCTCAATAACAGGCCTCCAGAAACTCTGAACTTTGATAAATGTCGATAGTTATAGAGGAGCTTCAGGCCTTTTGTTCATAGGGTTGCTAGGATTTGTGCTAGACTCAAAGGCAATCAACAACAACAACAACATTTTTTTCTTAAATAAAATAACCAATGAAACTTAAGCCTGGTAAAATTTGTAGTTAATTATTCTTTAATAACTAGACTTCTATTCATTTATGAATAATTTTTAAATCCTGTGACTCTACAGGGATTTAAAACTTCCCAGTAGTTTCTTTTTCTCTTCTTTGTACTCAAACCTAGAGTTTAAGCATGGTTAATAAATTTAATTTAGAAATAAAAATAAAGTTTCTACCACCTAGCCAACTGATTGGAAGAGGTCTGTATTTGTTCCCATTCCAAAGAAAGATGAACTGACAGGGTGTGGAAATTATTGAAAAGCATCATTAATATCACCAGCAAGCAAGCAAGATTCTGCTAAAAATTATCCAATAATGACTAGAACAACAAATCAAAAGAAATCTGCCATATATGCAGGTTGGGTTTAGAAGAGGTGTGGTACTAGGGATATTATAGCTAATGTTAGACAGATCTTAGCTGAAAGCAGAGAGTACCAGAGGAATATCTATCTGTGTTTCATTGACTATGCAAAGACATCTGACTGTGTGGATCACAACAAACTGGCTGACTCTGAGAGGAATGGGAATCCCAGAACACTTGATTGTGCTGATGTGAAACCTATACTTGGGCCAAGAGGCAGTCGTCAGAACAGAGCAAGGAAACACTACATGTTTCAAAACTGGGAAGAGTGTGTGTCAAGGATGTGTCCTATCTCCATAACTTTTCAATATATATGCGGAACAGATTATCCAGGTGGCTTGGCTCTATGAGAAGTGTGGCATCAGGATTGGAGGTAGACTCATCAACAATCTACGTTGTGCAGAGGACACAACCCTGCTTGCTGAAACTAAGGAGGAACTGAAGCATTGCTGCAGAAGGTCAAGGGCTTGCTGTATAAGGTCATGGACTGCAACCCTCAATATGGATTGAAGCTCAACATCAAGAAAACAAAGATTCTCACCAATGATATATGATGAAGAAAGTGATTGAGATTGTCATGCTTGGGATGGTGGCGGGACATCACAGGAGAGGAAGATCCTCTATGAGATAGATTGATTCAGTCACTGGGGTAATGGGAATATGTGTGTTGAAGACAGTAAGATTGGCCAGGAATAGAACATGGTTTATGGCTGTTACACATAGGGCCTCACAGGTGACTCAATGGCACATAACAACAAAGCAGGAAAGAGTTTCTATAAAATTCTTCCTCTTTATCTTCATCATCATCATTATTTCTTTTTCATAATTATACATTATATTTGCTCTTAATAAGCAGACAATCAGTATTGGACAACATAGTATTTGCACAGCAACTCTGAATACGCATACACTCTATAAACACACAATGTTGATGTACTCTCCCAATATAGGTACTGTGAAAATATAAGTAATAGTACTCTATGTCTAAAATCTGCCAAAGTATACATGTACTGAAGATTAAATTAAGCATAATAGAAAGAAATCACTTTTAGGTTATAGAAATTGAGACTAATATTGGAAGAGACATACTGTTCTTAACAAGATCTTATAAAAGATGGTGAATATAAATTCTGATGAAAACTGAGAAACTAAGAGAAAATGCTGAAATGAATATGGAAGAGGTTTCCAGTCACAATAAATTTGTTGAAAGTTTAGCTCAGCTCTTAAGATATATAAAGTCATTGCCACATAGTCTATTGATTTCTACTACAAATATATTTGAGGTCAGGTGTCCTGAGGTCATTATCAGACTTAGAATAGATTCATTAATTCCATCTGTTTTACAAAAAAGTAATTACTAAATGTGCACTATGTTCAAAGGTCAGTACTACACACCAGGAAAACAAATGACTAAGGAAATGTATGATCCAGTAATGGGCACATAGATAAAGCAGCTTTGAGAAAAGGTAGTATCTGATGACTTTTGAAAAAAATATACAGAAAAACAAACCAGCGATATGTGTAAGAGATAAAAGGAGAGAGAAAGTATAACAAGCTTAGTTACCTGGAATGCCTTGTACATTTTACAAATGAAAGAAATTGGTGATACAAGAAATAAAATGGAAAGTTTTCACTTCAATTTTCATAGAAGTTAAAAGATTTATTTTTTATTCCTTGCTTAAATAAGAATGGGACAGTGTTGAAGTGTTTGAAATAGGACAATGACATTATCAAGATGAATTTTGCTTATCTACATGACTACAACTATAATTATTTTCACCATCATCTCTTATGTAAACATCTGTATCACTTCCTATTTGCCCTGTTTTGTTTGTTCTTGTAATGCCCACCCACTCACATTAATAAAAATTATTGCACCATATAAAATTATGGGGTTTTATAAGACGAACTCTGATGTTTCAATTTATTTCACATTATAGTGCTATGCAACATCAAACACCGGAAAGAATGGAGATGAAAAATATAAAATGCTTCTCATCCAAAATTAGAATGAAGGAGCCTTACAGGCTGAAATTTTACCTCCATCTACAGCCTTGTGGTGACAAGGTGTAGCCAGACTACATGAACATAATTAAAATTTACTCTGGTTTTGTAATTTTATGCAAAGTAATGGCAGTGTATTTTTAAGGATGACAAGATATCAAATGGCCGATGGCCTACCTAGTAAAAAATAACTTATATTGAGTGCTTACCAGTATATATATCTACATCTATCTATCTATCTATCTATCTCATGACAGTATATCAACATACAGTTATTTATTTTAGCACCATAGACAGAGCTTTAAAAATTCCCATTGACGCTGAGTGCTTCAGTTCGTAACTATATAATACAGAGCTAGGACTGGAAGATAGATGGAGTTTCTCTATGATTTTATATTATAGTGCATAAATATATGACTTTTGTTCAGTACAAACACAGTAAATAGAATTTGAGGTTATAAAATTTTATATAAATATGTAAGGCATTCTTGAGTCACAAATTACTTCTGTTAGTAAGAAAATAAATATACATCAGTATGCATTAAATAGTCAAAGCTATTTTTGTTAAATGATCAGTTGAATTCTGACTCTTCCTTCCTTTGTCCTTGACTATTCTTTGTCAGGCCCTGCTTTCTGAAGTGATAAAGGAGATAGTACAACTTGCTGTAAATGATGATAGTTATCAAATTGATTATTTTTAAATACAAAATATTTTATACATTTAAAGATCACAAACTCTTGTGACTATAAGGAGTATATTTTCACCAAATTATTCTACATATATGTTGAGCAAATAACCCAATAACCTGGACTATATGATGAATGTGGCATCAAAATGGGAGGAAGAGAACAATACTTTCATTATGCATTTGGTACAGCCTTGACGGAGGAAAAAGAAGCTATCTTGAAGCACTTACTGAAGATCACAACTATAGCCTTCAATAGGGATTACATTTCAACATCAAGAAAACAAACAAAAAACCCACTCACAGCTGGATGAATAGGTAACATCATGACAAATGTAGAAATAAAGTCAAGTTGCCAATGATTTAATTTTACTTGAACTCACAGGTCAAGAAATCAAAAGATTTATTTCATTGGACAAATCTGACATCATGGAGATTCCGAGGCTTTGTCTGACATACTTGAGACATGTTGCAAGGAGGAATCAGTCCTTGGAGAGGGGCATGATGCTTGCAAGAGTGGAGGGACAGTGAAAGAAAAGAAAACCAATGATGAGATGGATTGATTCAGTGACTGAGGTAGGTACAAGTTGGCACAGAACAGAGCAGGTTCCAGGGCTATTGTAGATGTGGTTGCTATGACAACAACATACTGTTTTGTTTGGAGTGAGAGGATTGGGGTGCTTTTAGAATTTTATGACTTTATCTGGAAAGTTCTGCTTAAGTTGACTGTCCAGAAAGAATGGATTGTTGGTCCATTCCTTCATTTTAGGATACATAAATTTTACAAAAAAAGAGATTTCCCCACTGGATCAGTTATCATCTCAGGTTAGATTAAGGTCTTCTTTCTTTTCACAGTAAAGGGGCATGAAGGTCAAAGAATTAAATTACTGATGTGAGATACCTAAGGGGAGCAAATCCTCTTAATCTAGGGATTATCTAGTCTGAGGCCAATCTGGCAGGAAAATCAGAATTCAATGTGGCAACCTCTAGCAACCAAAGGAAATGTGAGAAGCATGAAATACAACTTTCATTAAGAAAAAAATATCAAGCAAAATAATGAAAACAACTTCAGAAAAGTTAGGAACACCTGCGGTTCAATATGCAACATCACACCTCTAACCAAGATAACTCCATCGTTAACATGGCTTGTAAGCCAAATCTGAGAAGACAAAGGATGTGAACAATTTATCTTTTTAAAAATTATATGTAGGGGAGCTCTAGTGGCCTAGTGGTAAGGAGCTGCAACTACAATCCCAGAGGCACATGGTTCGAAGCCACCAGATGCTCTGCCTGGGAAGGAGGAACAATCTCCTCCTGTACCAGTCAGATATGATTTGACGGTACACTCACACAAAAATAATAAAATAAAAATTTAAAAAAATGATATGTGATAGGATAAAAAAAATCTTAACCATTTGCCAAAACACAATAACGTACGCTTCATCCCAATATGTTAGAAAGTTGTGTGCCTACTACATATTTATCTTTCTTTTCTATCCAATTTTGCTGTGATTTGGTAAAATAATTAACATTATAGAAATGATTTCATATTATCCTCCATGGATTTGCAACTCTTTCAGAACACCTGGTGGATGTGAAACTCGTGAGCACAGAGATTTTAATAATGGGCTCGAGTATATTATAGTCTATGTGGATGGCACAGGGCAGGTCGTGGTTCATATGTGTTGTTCATTGGATTGCTATGAGTCATACTCAACAGCACCTAAAACAACAATTAATTTAGAGGTAATATTTTTCCCTTCCTATATATTACATGAAACTTCTGTAGTTTTGTCTTTGAAATTCTCAGAATATTCTTGCTACTTATATTTAGCATTTTCTGTATTCTAAAATAACCTTCACTATCTCTAGTGTAAGATCTTACTGGTAACTTACCTCAACACAGACAATATTGCTCTCTCTTTTATTTTTTTAAATGAATTATTTTTATTAATTAGAAGGTTCCTCCTGGTTTCACTAGAGTATTTCCACACCAGCCATGCTGCAGCTCACCATCTCTGAAAGTAACTAGTGAGCACAGTCCCTATATGTTTCCCTGCCCTACCACGCCTAGTCACTCAGCACTGTCAGGATGTCTGCGGCCTGCTGTCCCTTCTCTCAGCCCCTTTTTACTGCATTGATCCCTGGCGTGTTCCTGGAGGCACCCTAGGCATGCCCTGTCTCTGGCTGGGACTCTCTATTGCTATCACTTCCCTCCAGCTGTCAGTCCAGGAGAACAGCCTCCTCCTCCTGGGGGATCAGGCCAAGTGCGGGTTATGGCAGCTGCCATACCTTTCAGATAGCTACACTGCAATCGCAAAGGCACTTTGTTCAAATTCACCAGATACTCCATGGATGATAGATGGGTAATCTCCTCCCATGAGATTTACTGATTCTGAAAACCCACTGGAGAGTCAGCTATAGGTACACTGTAATTAGATGATACACAACAAATGGCTTGTTAAAACTTTGATTTTCCTTTCTCTACATATTAGCTCTTTCATAAAAGAGAAATTTTTTTCTAATAATGAATACTTTAATGCTATTTAAACTCCTCAGTAGACCTTTGTGTTAAATCTGCCTCCAAATTTCTTTTCATAAACCTTTCATTAATAAATTATATCCTACGTATTATTCTTCTCTTGTGACCCTTTATATAATGTTTTCAAATAATTTAACTTTAATTATGTGAAAGTTAACAAATTATATTTTCATTCAATCATTCAAATATTTTATAACATTAATTAAAACTGATTAGTGTAATTAATTATAATGTTTAATACACTTAATTTTATTTTGCCTAAAAATATAAGCATTGTTCTCTTCCATTCCTTTGAGCATTTATTTGTCTGTTCAATAAACACACGTTTCCTTGGGCAAAACAAATGGTAAAATGATTTTATTCTAGAAAATTTAGGGCCATCGTTTTTGTTGCAAATGACTGTAGTGATAGTACCAACAAAGAAAGACCCTGTACATACCAGAAGAAGATTCTACCCAATCCTGCATCATCCTCACAATCTCTGAGGTGTTTAAACCATAGTTGAAGCTGCTATGCCACTCTATTTAGATAAGTATCTTCCTCCTTCGAATCCACCTGATGCTCTGCTGGGGGGGGGGGGGCAATCTCCTCCTGTACCAGTCAGATCTAATTTCACAGTACACACACACACAAAATAATAATTTTAAAAAATTAATAAAAAGGTCTTCCTCTCTTTGGCATAAATTCATTTTAATAAGCATGTTGTCCTTCCCCTGAGTGAACTCTCATGATAACGTACCCAAATTATGTGAGAGGAAGTGTCAGCACCCTTGCTCCAATGAACTTGCTCCTGTACTTCTAAATAAGTTGGGTGACTTTGGGTTTGGTTTGGTTTATTGGGGGGGGAGGTGTTTTTCTTGGAAAATTGAGGACCAGGAGGATAAAATGATAAAATATACTTAACACAAATATGGAAGATACAGGTACATACTGGATTATAAGTCCCCTGATTGAGATCTAAAGGATAGTGAGAAGAAAGTAATTTTTCATAGTAGTTAATAGTACTCTCTGTACTTGTACTTTTATTGTATTACCTATTTTGATAATCAGACCCATTTTTGGTCTGTCTTGGAGAGGGTGAAACCAAGTTTCTCCTTGAAGGCTAGGATTTTAAAGCTCCGCCTCACATACTTTGGGTATGTGTCCAGTAGGGACAGATCCTTGGAAAAGGACATCATGCTAGGAAGGGCAGAGGGACAGAGCAGATGAGATAGACTGATATTTTAAGGTACACTTATATTTTAATGTACAGTAAAATTAAGTGGATTAAACATTGTAATTAATTACATTGATCACTTTTAACTGATGTTATAAAAATATTTTTATCAGTTAATGTGAAAAATATCCCAGTTTTAGGATACTAACAGTTTTAGTTTATACTCCCTAGGAATTTTATTCCATAAGAAATTATATTAGCTGCAAATACCTTGCAAATATACAGAAGTCAGGATGATAGATCCATTGCTTGATTAAAATGCAATTTCAACAATTGTTGCTTCTTTTTCATGTCAATGAAATGTTCCTAAATGAAAATTCCTCTATTGTATCTATGTTCCTACATATTTGTAGCATATTTATAAACTTTATACATTTCTAGAATTTATATTTTATTGGATAAAATAATAAATTTTAAGAAATATGAAGAAACATGAACACTGGAAAACCCTGAATGAGATGGATTGACACAGTGACTATGCAAGGGAAGATACGTAAGAAACAGTGAGATTGCCTTAAGATAGGGAAGGGTTCAAAGCTATTGTTCATAAGGTCTCTATTTGTGGTCGACTTGATGGCACATAACAATGCTTGTTATTTACTTCTGAAAACTACAGAAAACATCTGGCATCAACAATCAGGATTTCAGGAGGTGTACTGCATTGGGAAAGTACTCAAAGTTCGATCTCTCCAAATATTTATTGAGCAATGATATGACCTAGATGACCAAGGTGCACCTGAGTTGGGCCATGGTCTTTTAATCACTTGCAATGCAACTGAGAAAAAAAAATAACTAAAGATGACAAGAAGAATTAATGCCTTTGAAGTGTGGTATTAGAGAAGAGTGCTGAATATCCTATGGACTGCCAAAAATACAAATAGATGTTGTCTTTGAGAAAGTACAGCCTGAGTGTTCTTCAGAGGCAAAGATTACAAAGCTTCATCTCACATATTTCAGGCATGATCTTAGGAGAAGCTATTCCATGGAGAGGATTATTATACTTGGGAAGATGAAGGTCAGTGAAAGAGAAGGAGACCCTCAACTAGATGAATTAAACTATGAGTGCTGCAATAAACTCATGTATGTAAGAAATGGTGAAGATGACACAGGATAGGACAGAGTTTAGATGTGTTGTTCATAGGACCACTATGAGTTGCACTCAATTCAATGGAACCTATCAACAACAACAACTGGACATTAGATAATACTTATGTTTAAATTGAGTCATAGTTTCCATTTCTCTGTGCCTTATTTTTCACAAAATATGTCACAATAGATCTTTCCCTGACATAAATGAACACATTACCTGAATTCAGATTTATAATATTTCCAGCAATCTGATATCTATGTGTTATTTTTTTATCCTGTTAAGCGCCTGTCTTAATATTTTTTGTTGTTATGTGCTATTGAATTGTCCTATAGTGAGCCATTTTCACCATAATAAATATATTTGACCCCATTGTACAATTACTGTTTCAATTCATCTTTCAAGTGTCTTCCCGATTTCCATCTTTCCATATGTGATGTCTTTCAACAAAATTTGGGACCTTCTGATAAGATGCACAAAACAAGTGAGACAAAATTTCACCATTCTTGCCTCCAAGAAACTCCCGAGTTTCACTTTCTATAGGACATACTTGCTTGTTCTTTTGGTAGTCCATGAAATATTCATAATTACCCCAGTTAGAACTACTCCATTGTGAATACTTTTCTTTCTTTCTTGTAAAAAATGGATAATAAATATATCTCTTAAATGTTGTTCTCATTTAACAACATGATTGAAATAAATTCTAAATCATTCAGTTTAGTTCATTAACACTGATTTCAAGATGGACACAGGCATTAAGACAGATTTTTGCAAGTTGAAGATATAATTAATAATAGATATGAGTCAATAATATTTAAAATGAGTAAATAAATTAATTTAAATATTTTATATAAAATATATGAATGTTATCCAGATAAGTATATCTCACAGTCTTATATCACTGAAGATTATGAAGGTGCTGTAAATATAATATTTTGTTGCTACAAAATTAATATGGTTTATTTAATCCCACATTTGTTAGAGTTAAAATATGTTCAACTGGATTTTCCATTTTTTAAAGTTTTTCAGCAGGCATTTTTTCCACAATACCTTGAGGCTGACTAGAAATTTCAGAAGTACAAGGACCAGGTGCACCTGTCATGCTATATTCCGTATTCTTCTAGTTTTTCTTAATATAGGGACTTTACATTTTAGAGTGTGATTGATTTGTTGTTGTTGTTGTTTTGCTTCACAATAATTATGTAGCATTCAAGGACGTTTCATTAGGTTCTTTTCAGTATTGTGAAAGTCTCTGAAGGACTGAAGGTGCCCTTGCAAAGAGAATTCTAGTGCAAGTTCTTCACAGCCTCATATGGAAAGCTCTGCTAAATTGGTCTGAATATTTTTAGAATAAACAATCATAAATAAATATGAGATATATTTATACTCATAGGGAAGTCAGATTCAACTCACTTTTTTAAAAAATCTATTCACTTCCAAATCTTTTCAATCCTCAAATGATATTTTATTGACACTAAATTAAAAGTGTCTGTGGAATACGGACTTAAAACAATTATTTGATAGTTCTTCATATATAATTGTAAACTAAAAGTGTGTTACAAAGTTATTTCTTATGTAAATGAGAATAGTTTTATATTTTATAAACGTTTCTTACATTTTTTTCAAAACTACTTTAGGTATACAATATATAAGTCAGTGTTAAACTGGTGGCCTAATGGCAAGAAGCTGAGTTGCAAACCTAAAGGCACATGGTTTGAGTCTACCAGCTGCCCTGTGGGTGAAACATGGGTGATCTCCTCTCATGCAACTGCCTCTGAAAAGTTAAGGAGTCAGCTCTGAATTGGTTCTGACTTGATGGTACACAATAACAACAGTAAACTTTATCAAAGAGCTCTTATTAAAAATCTGGTGGTTAAGAGTTGCCTTGCCAACTCAAAAGACAGTTCTAATCCACCAGCCACTCCAAAGAAGATAAAGAATCTCTTCCTTTGTGATTTCTAATTTCTGAAAACCCACTGTAGGGTTGGCTATGAGTATGTTCTGACCCAAAAGTGCTCAACAAAAATAACAAAATTTATCAAATATTACAAAATACATTCCAAAAGTGTAACTGTTGATTACCGCAAAGTAATTTCTCGAGCAAGCATTTTTATATATTGTTTATCCTTTCATGATAAAATCATAGTTTCTTGCATAGTAAGTGTATACCAATATATTTACTATAATTACATATAATATAATTAGAAGATTATCAGTCTCCAATTTTTGTATTTTTATTTAAGGTGTTCTTTTAATAGTCTTCAGGTATCTTCCAAGTTTTTCCCTACTAAGGCTGATGTTGTTGTTGTTGTTATGTGCCACTGAGTCGCTTGCTACTCATAGCTACTCTGTGATAACATCTCCTTATATATAAAAACACAGCTGATAATTTAAGTGCACGATTAAGCCCAATGTGAAGTACATGCATGGCCTGTAGAATTATGAGTAGTATTGGAAAAATTATTTTTAGATACTGATTTAAAAAAAAATTACCTGGAACATGATCTGAATTCTTTGACTTCTAAAATGCAAGTAATGCAAAGGTTACTGAAGATGTGTTTCAAATCCTACAATTCCCATTCATTTTTTCAGACTAAATTTTTACTAACTTCCTTATATTTTCAACAGTCTTTATAGAAGGGCATAATTTTATTCTATATCACCTGGGAATCAATGAATTAAAAGAACTTTCCAAGATTAGAAATGTCTGATTTTGGAAATACATGTGTTATGTGTAACCTGTGTGGTTACTGAATCATCTAAGTAAGTGAAAAAAGACAAAATTGTGTTAATTTGCATCAAGAGAAGAGTAAATATAAATAGAATATAAAACAAAGTGTAGTAGGAAATGCCTATCCAAAGCCTAGATCACTTTAATGACTTTAATGATGCTTAGCTTTGTGAAGATTTAATGGCATTTTTAAAAAGAAAACAAATAATTTTCATTTCTTCTTTAATATAACTAACATAGCTTTAACATAAGTAACATTTAGCAAGGCTTTAAAACATCTGTTATGACTTAACTGTAGAAAGGCGCCCTGGTTTGCATACTGGTTGTACCCCTTCCTACTAACTAAAAGGTTGGTAGTTTGAAAGCACCCGCCCCTCTGTAGGAGAAAAGACATGACATTCTGCGTCTGTAGTTATTTATATTCTTGGAAACCCTAAGGTGATTATGTGTTAGAATTGCCTCAGGAGCAACAAGTTTTATGGGCTAAATTATGTTTTAAATGCAGAAAACTCATTCATAACAGAAATAATATTGATTGTTCACTTATGGAAAATAAAATCATGGGGGGTAATATGGCAAAATATGGTTGTCACTACAATGTAGAAATTATTACTAAATTAATGAAGTAGAGAAAGATCTTTAAAATTTAGAATGGAAATATGGCACTGGGGGTGTTGGTAGTTGTAAAAATGTTAGTTTACTCAAGAGGTGGATTCCATAGTATTAGATGATGATCAAGTGGGTGTCAGAATTAGGAAAGAGGTGAGGGTTGTCCACTCCCTGGGCATGACAGTCACATGAAAAGTGGGGAATATGATACATGTGATTTTTTTTAAAGTAAAATGATCACATTTGAGTTATAAGTCTTATCTGAAGAAGCTTCATGGTCATGAAATTCATGTGACTATAGACATATGATACTCAAGAAATATATAAAATGAGAAGAAAATAAGAGCTGCATTGAAACCTCAAACAAAACATAATAGTAACACTGAAAGGATCTAGCCTCTAAAAGGAGACAGAAAGCAATCAGGCATGAGGGGACAAAAGAAAATGTGGTACCAAAATAATTAAAATTAAGGGAGCACTTCCAGAAAACATAAAGTAAAAAACAACAACAACAAAAAAAACCAAAAAAAAAACCCCTATATTTTTCCTTCCAGAATATAAAATACAAAGTATCACAAGTGTTAGACTACATCTACGTGATGTAAGAAGTCTTCGTATAAGACTGTCAAAAGCAAGAAAGAGTTATTGAATAAAGAGATTAATGAAGATCACAGAGTGTCATTCAGCCCTAACATCACAGTGCATATAGTCCTTTTCATTGATTGGATCTTTCCATAATTTTGGCTCTGAACAGTAGAACAAAAGGTTACATCCTGTATAAAATGGTGAATTATTAATACTTATAAAACACGGAATAAGCTCTTTTAAGAGTAAGCTCCCTCCCCTAGTCTTATACAGAGTAAGGTTATAGTTCAGTTAAATTCTGTCATTCCCCTGTGATTTTTTTTAAATCATCCCACATTGTAACATGTCCAAAGTATGTTTACGAAACTTCAGAATCCTTGTCTCTGAGGAGCAACCTGGCTTCATCCTCTCTAGAACAAACTTGTTTGTTCTCCTCGCTGTTCATGGTATATTCAATACTCTTCTCCAACAGCACAGCTCAAAGGCATCAAATTCTTTTCTATCATCCCTAGTCATTGTCCAGCTCTCTGATGCATAAATTAGAAAGCCTAGATCAGGTGTACTTTAGTCCCCAGGCTGATGTTGCTCTTCAGTATTTTTTTTTAAATTATTTTATTTTATTATTTTTTGTGCGTGTACCATCAAATTGGATCTGACTGGCACAGGAGTAGATTATCCCTCCTTCTCCAGCAGAGCATCTGGTTAATTCGAACCGCACACCTCTGGCTCTTTAGTTCTTTGAAGAGGTGTCTAACAACAGCCTTTCTCAATGCAGTTCATCTTTTAAATTCTTGGCTTCTGGTACCAAGAGTGCTGATTGTAGATCCAAGCAAACTGAAGCTGTCAACAATCTCAATCTCTTCACCATCTATCATGATGTTGTCAATTGACCCAGTAGTGAGAATCTTGTTTTCTTGATGTTGAGCTTCAATCATATTGAAAGCTGCAGTCCTTGACCTTCTGCAGCAAGCACTTCAGGTCCTCCTCAGTTTCAGCAAGCAGGGTTGCTGCTTAACACAGATTATTGACGAATATACTTCCAATCCTGATCCCACATTGCTCTTCATACAGCCCAGCATCCCGGATGATCTATTCCACATATAGATTGAAAAGATAGGGAGATAGGACACATCCTTGGCACACACCCTTCCCCATTTTGAACCATGCAGTGTTGTAGTAGGTGATTATTTAGGATTCTCTTTTGGCCTATGGCAAGGAATCATATCACTAAGGAATTATTAACCAAAAGGGTCACGATCAAATGTTCTGGGATTCCCATTCTTCTCAGAGTCAGCCACAGTTTGTTATGATCCACACAGTCAAGTAAGTGCCTTGGCATAGTCAATGAAACACAGATATACATAGCTAAAAATATTCCCTAAGTTGCATGTTTTTTCACCATTAATCAGGAACTTTATAGCTTTAGTTTTCAAATTTCAGTGTTTGATCCATTTTCAGTTAGGTTTTGAACATAGTGTAAGGTATGAATTCTACCTCATTTTTCTGCAAATAAATGTCCAGTTTTAAAAGCATCAATTGTTAAAGATATTGCCTTTTCTCAATGAACACATTTGGACTGTCTTATTGAAAATGATAATCCCAGTATATGAATAAATTTCTGAATTTTCCACTCTGTTCCACTAGTCAGTGAGTTCGAATGAATACAAAATTGTTTTTACTGTTATAACTACAGAGCAAATTCTGAGACCCTGAAGTATGAGGGCTTTCCTTTTATTCTTCTTCAATACTGGACTTCTTTTCTTTCCATAAAAAGTTGGAGATAGAGGGTTCCTCTCCCCATTTCATTAAATAATGTTGAGATTTACATCAGGATTGCATAATGTTTTGAGCACTTTATGTAGTATTGACATTTTTAATGGAATTCATACTCTGAAAAATAATTTCTTTTTACTATATCATGCTAATTTACTCCTTTCTGTCTTTAGAGTCTTAATTATATCATTACTAACTTACTTCCATTGCAACTTTTATTCATTTTTAAAATCTTAGCTAATTCCACTCTGCTTGTATGGATCAAATTATGTGTGAATACAAAAAGAAGCTGCAAGCTGTGTATGCATGAGGTATATTGGCATATAATGAAAGCGATGAACTATGCAAGAAATTTCCCTTTAGAGTCTTTAACTGTTACCCCAAATAACAATAAAAGTTAAATGGCTCATTTTACATTTTTGATGAAACAAAATTTTCTGTTTTGTCAGGGATTTTTTTTTGTTTTGCTTTTTCATTTTCTAAGTATATAAACTGAAAAAAAATCACACACAGAAAGTCATTTTTGCACAAGTAAGTCTTGCTTTGTTTGCTAATGTACTCAAATTCTGAAATAATTTCAAACCATCCTAAACTACAGGGTTGGTTTTTTTTCCAGTTGTTTAAACTGTTTTGAACAACTGCTTCCTCTAACAAATGCTAAACAAACTGAAAATATAACCAGCATAAATTTTCAGTACCTGTATATACTCAGACCAGGAGCTATTATAATTTTATATAAGTGTGAAGGAAAATTGTCAGTAAAATAGATTGAAAAGTTTACTATCATTAATAAATTGTTATTAGAAACCACAAAGTAGGCTCTGACTCATAGCTCTCCTATGTGTAACAGAATAAAACATTGCCTGCTCTCATGTCATGATCACAGTAAATTTTGCATTTCAGCCATTGTTGCAGCAACTCTGTCATTCTATCTAGTTAATAGCTTGTTTCTCTTATGCTGACCTCTTTCATCATCAATTGTTCTCTCCTGAAAATATGTCCACAGTAAGACAGACCAAGTGTCATCATCCAAGCTTCTAACTAAGGAGAACTCTGGATATACTTTAACAACTCATAAGGACCAAAATTAATAACAACTTGTTCAAAGACTCCCTAGATTTCACTGAGTCATATATAATAAATACAACTTATTTAGTTATTAACTCAGTTCCTACTTACAAGGACCCGTTTTATTAGATTTCCAGGATTGCAAATCTTTGAGGAAGATTTCCATTTTTCACCCACAGAGTGTCTGGTGGACTTCAACTGCAAAATTATGGTTAGCAGCACAATATGCTATTCACTGTGTATACATGTCAGTTACTGTCACCAAGTAAATTCTGACTTCTGGTTTCTCAGGTTTGTAAACCATTTTACAAAGAAAGACTGCATACACTTCTACAATGGAGCCAAAGATGGACTTGAACCACTGGAGTAAAGAAGTCTTTTGATTAGTAGTGCAACAGTGTATGGAATGCAGCATTATGTGTACTTGTGTTTGTGTGCTCTGTGTGTGCCTAAAACAACAAAAAAACCAGAAAACTATTTGGTATTCTCATGTATAAAACAAAAGAAAAGAAAAAGAACCAAACCAGTGTTGCTGAGTCAATTTTAACTCATAGGAACTTTAGAGGCTTGAGTAGAATTGACCCAAAAGGTTTCCCAGATTGTAAATCTCTATTGGAGCAGATGGCTTAGTCCTTTACAGTGGAGTGGCTCCCTGGTAGATTCTGAACACTGACCTTCTATTTTCTCTTCCATTATTTCATCCAGGACCACACGAGGGCTTCTAACGGGTGCCATAAACTCTACTTCACACTTTGGAAACTATGGCTTATAGCATTAAAAAAAAAGAAAACCCATTGTTATCATTACTCAGGCTAAGATAGAATATTTAAGAATCTATGATTTATACTAGATGTGTCAATTCAATAGAATGTTACATTTACCCTTCTCTAAAAATGTTGGTCCAGAATTCACAGAAACATTCTACTACAAATATTAGGGATTAATCTCCACTAAGAATGCACTACTGACATTTTCCCCACTCTAGGTAACATAGTCCGTAATACTAAAGTCTAAGAGTGAAAAAATTACACTTGAGAATTATGAATGCTGTTGTAAAGAAAGCTAAAAAAACCCTTTTATTCAGATGTATATCTTTGGGAAGAATTAAACATCTCCTTATTAAGTTTAATAATAAAAATATGGTGCATACACAAGTCAAATTCAAATGTACAATTCCATCAAAATAATCTAAAATACAAGATGTATTTCTTTTTTATTTAACTCAATAGTTAGTCAAATTCTGAGAGAAATATTTTTTCTTTTCATTAAAAAATATAAAGGTGTCAGTAAAATTATCTTTTTTATGAATTTTTGTCTTATTTTCCATGATACGATGATCTGTTGGAGAAAATAGCAGTAAAAGGAAATAACTAATAAGGAACGGTCAGCTAAAGATTACACTAATTAAATTTAAAAAATACTTTTTTGATGTCTTTTCATTTATCTCAATTCTTTATAGAAATATTACCAATCATAATAATTTATATAAATTTATTAAAGAAATAGAAATTTGTCTTCTACTATGAATGATCTCTCAACTAAGCCATATCAGTCAGATTTAACATTTTCTTAACAAATGTGCAAAGTATAGGAAAAGGTTGTAACCCTGTCTCTGCCAAAGCAAAATAGGATAGAGAGATATGTCTTTCATATATGCATTCCACTTTAAAAAATCAAACAAACCTTGTAAATCTTGCAAAATATCAGTGCTTTCTATTTGATCAACAGAAAGACATCTTTGGAAATGCTCTTAGAAACAATGGTTTATAAAAATACAATTGGAATAAGTGTTAGTCACATCTTAAATTTGGAGAGTCATATATTACCTTAAGTCGCACAACAAAGCCATGATAGAAATCTTTAACCACCATTAAAGAAGATAACAAAGAATGAATTTGAGCTGGATTTAGCTTGTAACTGCAACTGTGTTATTAGATAAAAAATGGTGTAGTTAAGTGACTTGGAAGATTACAGTGTATGCTACATAAAGATAAAAAGATCATTTTCATGAAAAGAATATATTAAATAATACTAACATCCCTTAAACTTAAATGATTAAAAAAAAGAATTAAAGAATCCCAAAAAATACTTTACAATATAAATAATACCAAGTAATATTTGTGACAAAGTATTATGAAGCATTATAATATATTTGTACCAACAGTAGTAGTACATTTATCTAAAAAATACTTACATTTAAAAACCATGTGTTAATCTTATCGATTGATCTGTTACAAATTTAGATAGAAAGATAATGTGCCAGATTTATTTTCAACTACCAAATGTATCTCAATAAATATTGTTCACAAATATAATTATAATGTTAAAGTACTTAAATTCTGGAACTTCAATTCATCTGTTCACATCAGAAACTTTATGCAAATTCAAATCTAGAAAAAGCTTCTGGAAGTACTAGATATTTTCTCATTGTGCAGTCCAAAACCTAAAAGCAAAGTTTAAAAAAAAAAGAATCAACTCAAGTTTTTAGAATTTAATCTAAATTCAGTAGAACAATATTTTATGGTTGTATGTGTTCCTTAAATCTTCTTTTGAGTTTCTGTGTCAATCATTATTTTGTCCACAGATTCCTTTGTAACTCCTGTGCTAGATTTTTTTTTCATTCCTTCAGTTTTAGAAATGCTGTGTATGTTCATTCGTATTGGATTTTGAACTCCAGTTTGTGAAAATTTCATTCTAAGGCAATCCTTGAGGTCTTCTGCTCATATTTACTGTCTCATTGTTGTCCAATTGGAACCAACTTATAGCTGATCCTTCAATTATCTTTTTGAGGCTGTAAATTGCATGGTAGGAGACCTCTTACCTTTTTCCCCTAAGAGGAAACTTCTTCATGTCCCTCAATCAGCTAATGGCCTTGTTCTGACTGACAAAACTGGGATTCTGCATCTTTTCTTTCTACAGGTATAGTTAAGTTGGCTGCTGCCCGAAGTCTAATTTCACTTATCAATATGGTTAGGTTACAGAAAATTGGTTATTATGAAAGAGTGGAAGATAACCAGATCAGATCACAAAACAAATGCAGGAAAAATGGACATCCTTAAGAAAGAAATGAAACACATAAATATTGAGATATTAGATATTGGCAAAATGAGATGGATTGGCAGCATGGGATATTTTGAATGATATTTGAATGATATGCTCCATTATGCTGGAGATGAAAAAGATGAAGAAAAATGGTGGTGTGTCATAGTTAAATATGCCATTTCTCGATTCATCTTGAAATACAATGTTTTGAGCAAAAGGATAATATCCATATGAATATAAGAACGACTTGATTATACTGTTATCATTCAAATTTATGTACTAACAACCAGGGCCAAAGATGAAATAGATGATTTCTACAAATTTTTGCAGTCAGAAACCGATCGAACATGCAACCAAGATGCATTAATAATAATGAGTAACTCAGTGGAGGAAGCAAAAAAAAATAATAATAATGGGTAACTGGGATGAAAAATTTGGGAACCAAGAAGAAGTTTCTGTAGTCAGAAAACATGGATTTAGTGATGGAAATGAGGCTGGGGATAGGATGATAAAATTCTGTACAATCAATTACTTATTCATTGTACACATCTTTTATAAGAAGGATAAACATGGGCTATAAACATGGAATTCATTTGATAGTATGCTCAGGCATCAGACAGATTATATTTGTGGAAGGAATCATTGGAAAAGTGTAGTATCAGTAGTAAAAATTAGGTCAGGTGCTGATTGAGGAACAGACCATCTACTCATTTGCAAGTTTAAATAAAAGATAAAGAAAGTAAAATTAAATCCACAGGAATAAAAATTTCATCTTGAGTCTACCCCAACTAAATTTTAAAGTCTCTTGAGGAACAGGTTTGAGGCCTTGAACACGAATGAAGATCAGACGAGGAGTGGGAAGTATAAGAATATCATCCATGAAGAAAACAAAAGGTCACTACAAGGACAGAGGAAGAAGAAAAAAACAGAATGGATGTCAAAAGAGACTCTGAATATTGCACTAGATTGCCAAGAGGGAAGAAATCAAGAAGTTAAAGAGCTGAATAGAAGATTTCAACGGATGGCTCGGGAAGACAAAAAATGTATTATCATAAATGTACAAGGAGCTGGAGTCAGAAAATCAAAAGGGCTACACTCGCGTGGCATTTCATAGCATGAAGGAACTAAAGAACAAATCTGTGAGTTGCAAAACTTAAGGATACTTTGGGCAGAATGTTGCTCTAGGAATAATTTTAAAAAGATGGAAGGAGTATATAGAGTCACCATACAAAAATGAATTGGCTGACACAGAAAAACTTCATGAAACAACATATGATCAAGAGGCAAAGGTTATGAAGGAGAAAGTACAGTCTGCTCTGAAGGACTTGCAAAAAAATAAGGAACCAGAAACTCTCAAAATATCAATTAACATATTTCAATAAACAGATAGTGAGTGCATTGGATGTGCCCACCAGGTTGTGCCAAGAAATCTAGAAGATAAGTACCTGGCCAACTGATAGAAAAAGATCCATATTTATTCTCATTTCAAAAAAGGTGACTCAACAGAGTAAAAATTATTGAACAGTATCACTAATATCACACACAAGCAAAATCCTGCTGAATATTATACAAAAAATGACTGGAACATTGACAGTGAACTACTAGAAATACATGCTGGGTTTACAAGAAGAGGTCATGGCATTTGAGAAATCATTTCCAATGTATGATATATCTTGGAAAAAAGCAAAAAGTACCAGAGAAATATCTATCAGTGTTTCATTGACTATGCAAAGGCATTTGACTGTGTAGATCAAATAAATAGTGGCTAACCTTGTGGAAAATGGGTATCCCAGAACATTTGATTGTGCTCATATGAAAACTATACTCACAAAGAGGAAGCAATCCTCAGAACAGAGCAAGGAAACACTGCATGGTTCAAAACCAGGAAAGCAATAGTACATCTTGGATGTGTCCTATCTCCATATACTTTCAATCTATATGCAGAACAGATCATTCAGGAGACTAGGCTTTATGAGGAGGAATGTAGCATCAGGTTTGGAGGAAGACTCATCAAAAACCTATGCTATGAAGAGGACACAACCTTGCTTGCTATAACTGAAGAGGACCTGAAGCATTAGCTGCAGAAGTTCAAGGACTGTAGTCTTCAATGTGGATTGAAGCTCAACATGAAGAAGACAAAGATTCTTACCACCGGGCCAAATGGCAGCACCATGATGGTTGGAGTGGAGATTGAGGTTGTTAACAGCTACAGCTTGCTTGACTCCACAGTCAACACTCTTGGCACTAACAGTCAGGAAATCAAAAGAGAAATTGCACTGGGAAAAATATGTGGCCAGGGACCTTTCCAGAGTACTGAGTAGCAACAATGGCAGTCTAGAGACTAAAGTAAACCTGATCCAGGCTATGGTCTTTTCAATTACTTGCTATGCATCAGAGAGCTGGACAATGATTAAAGATGACAGAAAAATTGATGTCTTTGAGTTGTGGTGCTGGAGAACAGTCTTGGACATACCATGGATAGCCAGGAAAACAAATAGATCTGAGTTGGAGAGGGTGAACCCAAGTGAGTGTCTCCATGGAGGCTTGGATTTTGAAGCTCTGTATCATACACTATAGGCTTGTCCACAGGAGTGACTGATCCTTGGAGAAGGACATTATGCATGGGAGGATGGAGAAAGTGCAGGAGAGGATGATCCCAGATGAGATGGATTGATTCAATAACTGGGGCAATCGGGTTAGTGTGTCCAAGTCAGTGAGACTGACTCAGGACAGGGCAGGCTTCAGAGCTATTGCTCATACAGAGGCGGTGCAGAGGTGCATATAACAACAATAAAAACAACATATTATTATTTAATGGTCAGATTATACCATTATATTCCTGTCAAATGTGTTACTATACAACACATAACTATCAAACCATTGTGAATCATGGCCCACGCAAAAAGACATATACTTTAAAAATAAATCCAGTGTTACCATTTACTTGCACCTTGGTATACATTACTGCCAGACATATGTCATAAACATGATAAACAGTCCATTAATATCAATACTATTATGAATTATTTAGTTATACGATAGTTAGTAATTGAGGAAAATGTTATTCCATCTGTAAACTACCAGGGGCATAGTTACTATTTACATTGTTGTTGGGGAAAAAAGTATTTTCAATGAATAGTTTGTTAGTCTTGCAAATTCCCATTATGCATTTTTCTAGAACTGTACTATATCTAATACCATATTTTTTCAACTATTTATAACTCCTTAAGCTCCTATAAATGTACAGAAATGGTGTTAATTATATAATAGAATATAATAGAATTCAGATATTTTGTGCAAAACTTACTCTGAGTCATATTCGACTAAAAAAAAAAATTGACCACTGTTAAATGAGACTAGTGCTGTTATATCTGGAGGAACATTCTTCCACTTTGCACATCACTCTTTGTCAATATGCTGTAATGGTAACCTGGATTTGTTATGATGCTGAACCTTGTGCCATGGGGATATCAAATGCCATAATGGTTTCCCATTGTGGACAGTGTTTGGTGGAGCTCCCAGTTGTAAAACAGGTTGGGAAACAGGGGTGGCATTCACTTCCTAAACCACATGCCTGTGGAAACTCTATGAACTTGAAGAAAAAACGATAGCTATGGAAAGGCATTAGGTCTTTTGTTCATAGAGTTGCTGATACATCTTCAAGGATCCATAGTAGTAATGTCAAACTTCTTGCTGGCCAAAGGCTGTGGTTTGAAATTAAGAGCGATTCCTCAGACTAAAGATGTGTGACAATTTGCTTCCTGAAAATCTGAAGTATCATTCGTCTTGTCTACTCTGTCCTAAACAATGACTCTAAGTTAAAATCACCTCAAAAATAACAACTTTTTTGTTTGTTTGTTTTTTATTATTTTTTTTAATTTAGTTTATTTTTCATTTCAATGAACATCTACAGAGATTTTGGAATTCCATTCATCCATTGTTGCACCCTTCTCCACGCACAAACCCCTCCCCCTCCCCCCCTTTGCTCTTCTCCTTGAAAAGCAAAAGAAAAACGCCCTCATTGGTACACAATCCCCCCGCACCTCCCCAAATCCCAACCCCTAACCCCAAATATAATCGACTCTGCAACCCTCATTGCGTTCTCCTACGATAAAAATAATGCCCTAAAATATAATACTTTTAGACTATTCTCTCCCCCATAGACTTCAATGCCATAAACATATTTCATCCAGTTTTTCTCAGTCTTACCCCACCCCAATGCCAGCCTCATTCTACAACAGTGGCACCATATAGCATTTGTCCCTTTGTGAATGAGATATTTCACTCAGCATAATGTCCTCCAGGGTCACCCATTTTGAATAATATTGCATGAGTTCCTTGTTTTTCAATGCAGCATAGTATTCCATTGTGTGAATATACCACAGCTTCTCTACCCATTCGTTTGTTGATGGGCATTTAGGTTGTTTCCAACTCCTTGCTACTGTAAACAAAGCTGCGATAAACATGGGTACACATATATCTACTTGGATGTCATTTATGATCTCTTTAGGGTATATTCCCAGTAGTGGAATTGCTGGATCAAATGGTATCTTTATTTGTAACTTTTTGAGAAAGCGCCACAATGATTTCCACAGTGGTTGCACCATTTTACACTCCCACCACAGTGAATAAGGGTTCCAGTCTCTCCACAACCTCGCCAGCATTTGTTGCTTGCTGTTCTGTTAAATTTTGCTAGTCTTACTGGAGTGAGATGATATCTCATGGTTGTCTTGATTTGCATCTCTCTCAGGGCTAGGGATTTTGAACATTTCTTTTAATGCTTGATCTGTTTCAGACTTTCACATTTTCAAGTAATGATCAATGGATCTTGACTACATCAATTTCAGATTGTAGATTTTGGTAACCTTTTTAAGTCCATCTCTGGCATTGGCAGTTACCATATAAAAATGCATAATATTTTAATATTTGTAGGAACAAGTCTTCTTTGGAAGTTATTGGATATTATCTTACAAATCACAGTGTTGCGCCTCAGGACTAGATATTGACATGTTCACTTGGATGATGAATATGACACTGTTACTCTTCCATATAGAATAAAACACGAGCAAATAAAAATATGTTTACTTGTGCTTTATTGACTGTGAAGAGGCATTTGACTATGTGAGTTTTAATAAATTAAGGATAATTGAGAATAGTGGAAATCCTGAAACACTTAGTTGTGCTCATGTGAATTCCATGTATGGAATTTCAAGGAGGAGTTTCTGAACAAAACAAGGTAATATTGTGTGGTATAAAATAAGTGTATATCAGAGTTATTTCCTTTCTCTGTATCTATTGAATCTGTCTGTTGAGCAAATAATTAGAGAAATGACTATATCAATCAGAATGTGGACCAGGATTGGAGAAAAATTCATCAACAACCTATGTTATGTACATGACACAACCTTGCTTGCAGAGAGTTAACGTGAAGCACTTACTGAAGATAACGAAAAACTACAGCCTTCAGTATGCATTGCATCTTAAAATCAAGAAAATAAAAATCCTCCCATTGCACTGATAGCCATTATATAGAGATTTAAGATTTCAAAGATTTTCATTGAAGTTGAATGCATATGGTAACCTAAGCTAGGAAATTAATAAAACATTGTGCTGGGAAAATCTGCTATCAAGAAACTCTTTAAAGTGATATGAAGCAAAGATATCAGATTAAACACTATGATACAACTCTCACACCCATACATCCTGCTTTTAAACCATGCAGTTTCCAATGGTCCCTTGTTTTAGCCTAACACTTGTTTTATTTAATATTCTAGTAAAATATTTAAGATACCACTATGGAAGTCAGATGGATCTTGGCTAAAAAGCAGAGAACAAAAACACTAGAAAGATCATTATCTTTGTTATATTGACTACACAATGTCATTCAACTGTGTGAATCAGCAAATTATGAACAGGATTAACAAGCACTGGCATTACATAATGCTAAATAATACTGATACTGAATCTGTATGAAGATCAGTGTCTGTTCCAACAGAAATATAAGATCTGGCATGGTTCAAAATCAAGAAAGATCAATGTCAAAGTTATATTGTTTAACTGTATTTATTCAGTCCGTATCCGTAGGTAATAATACTAGATGCTGGACTATGTGAATGTGACATACAAACTGGAAACACTCATCAACATACTAGAATATGCAGCTAATATTTTCTTGCTTAATGACATCAAGCCGAACTTGAAGTACTTACTGATGGAGATCAATGGCTACATCTTTCGGTTTATATTATACTTCAACATAAATAATACAAACAATCTGCAGTACTAGATAAGTGTTGTCGTTGTTGTTATGTGTCGTCGAGTTGTTTGCGACTCATAGTGACCCTATGTACAACAGCCCTAAACCCTGCTCTATCCTGTGCCAATTGCATGGCCTCTGACACACCCATCCTGATCACCCCAGTCACTGAATCAATCCACCTCATAGAGGGTCTTCCTCGCCTGCGCTGTCCTTCCATCTTACCAAGCATGAGGTCCCTCTCCAAGAAACTGTCTCTCCTTACAACATGTCCAAAGTATGTCAGACGAAGCCCCAGAATCCTTGCCTCCAAGGAGTAGCCTGGTTTAACCCTCTCCAGGATGAATCTGTTTTCTTGGCTTTCCAGGGTACATTCAATACTTTTCTCCAGCATCACAGCTCAAAGGCATCAATTAATTCTCCTTCTATCTTTCCTAGTCATTGTCCAATTCTCTGATGCATAACAAGTGAATGCAATGACCATGATGGCCCATATCAGGCGCACCTTAGTCTTCAGAGAGACACCTTTGCTCTTGAGTACTTTAGAGAGGTCCCTAACAGCAGACTTTCCCATCGTGATACATCTTTTGATTTCCTGGCTGCTGGTGCCAAGAGTGTTGACTGTGGTGACATGATGGTAAATGGATAAAGTACTTATTTTATCTATGATTTCTTTTTCTTCGTTCTACAAACCACAGGGCAGCAGCAATGAAGAAGTCAAACAATATATTTTACTGGGCAAATCTACTCCAAAAGACCTCTTGAAAGTGTTAAAAAGTGAAGACTTGCCTTGAAGACTAAAGCGTGTCTGATGCAAGTCATGGTATTTCCAATCCTGTCAGAAGCATGCAAATGCTGGACAATAACTATGGAAGATCTAGGAAGAATGGGTGCAATTCAAATAGAGTGTTAATGGAGAAAATGTAATATACCATGGACTATTAGAAGAAAACTCAAACCTTAGAAGACGTGTAGCCAGAATGTCCCTTATTAAGCAATAATGGCAAGACTTTTTCTCATGTACATTGGACTTGTTATCAGGAGAAAGCAGTCCCTGCAAAACGACACAGGATTTGACTGAATAGGGGGTCAGAAAAAAAGCAGAAGCCTTAACAAGATGATTTTACATGTTAACTGTAACAATAGGTTCAAGCACAGAAATTATTTTGAGTATCTGAAGAAATTAATAGTATTTTGTTTCAACAAGCAGTCACTGTAAGTTTGAAACTGACTCAGTGGCACCTAATAACAACAGCAAAACCAGTTACAAAGCACTATGCTAATTTACACATGGTATGGCCTTAAGCAAAAGAAAACTGGAATAGGAATACTTGGCTTGGGATGGCATTACAATGATATGTATAGGTAGCTAGCTAGCTAGCTTTGAGGACTTAAGATATAAAGAATTCTTTTTCCTTTTTTTGTGTAATGCCAAAGTCCTCATTTCCTCTGCCTTATGCATTTGCTATGCTCTGTTTGCACTTGTTTCAGCTGACATAGCAGTTTGAGGAAAGAAAGCTTTCATTTCACCTCTTTGACATTTTCCTCCCAGAATGACCACATTGGTAAAAGGTTGAAGTTAAAAGTCATCTTAATATATAGCAGTTAACATCAGATAATAGTATTTAGGTAACTGACTAGTATATAGGTGATATCATGAGTCAGCCATTTCAAATCAGGGCAACTAGCTTCCCCAAAGCATTAAACTTAAAGCTCATTTAAACTATGAAAATAAAGATATGTTCCTGGAGTATATAAAAATATAGTAAAATTATAAAGCAGAAGTAGGATGTCTGTGCTTTTTAAAAAAATTAATTGTACATGATTTTTATTAATGTATTTTATTTTTTGTTTGTATCAACCAAACTCTACAAATCTGTGATTTTCTTCACTCCCAACCCTCAAGCTCCCTGCCTTCCCCTTCCCTCTTTGAATGTCCACACGCATTGGTTACCCTTCTGTATTTAAAACAGTGGTCTTATTTGTTCTTATGTGCCCTCAGGCACATATGTTCTTATGTTTCACTCAGCCTGTTTTCTAGCCTCTCCCATGCTATATAGTATTTTTCAAAGTCATTGTTCCTGACTGCTACATAGCATTCTATTATGTGAATGTACCACAGCTTCTCAATTCAGTCATTTGTTGATTGACAATTAGGGTATTTCCATGTTCTTTCTATTGTGAGTAATACTGCTATGAATACTAGTGTACAAATCTCCATTTGTATCTCAGTTCTGTTTTCCTTGGGGAAATATTTCAATCAATGATAGAGTTGAATCATATGGAATGTTAAGCTTTATAGGAACACACCAAACTGCCTTCTCGAATGGCTGTTGTACATTTTGCAACCCCACCAATAGAAGACACAGATTACAGAAGCATGAATTATTGTGATGTGAATCACAGATTTGCAGGAAAGCCAATGTATGGCTATGGTCCCCACAAGTCTTTTCTGGGGGTATGCCTATCAGGACCTTCAGGTATGTTTATGGGGTGGATTAACTTTACATTTTTATAAGGATTTTCTGAAGGGTAAAGTGACCTGTAGTCCTTATTCTCTTTGTGAAACTATTAAAAAGTAAAATTTATCTTCAGTAATGTGATGTAAATTTTCTTTTCCTCAGCTCTATGCTGTTTTTGATTTGGTGGTTTTCTTTTTTCTTTCTTTCTTATGTTTGGTGAAGGTTTGTATAGCAGTTCAGAGTCTCATTCAAAATTTCTACACAAGTTGTTCATTCCATTGGTGCATTCTTAACAATGAAGGATCATTGTCATTATTTCCACTCTGATTGTTTCCTTCCATTTATCTAGTCTCCCAGCTCCCTTATAGTCTCTATTGTAATATAACTTATGGTGATTTTTAAAAGAAATACAGTGCGTAGGGGTATACTATTTTAAAAACCATTCTTATTTACCTCCATGGTGACCTAACAGGTTAGTTAAGTGCAAGATTTTAAGAATATCTGAGGACAGAAGTATTAAATCAGCCTAGTAGATATAGTTTCTTTTCAAGAAAAAAAAAGAACTGGGGTTTCTGTCCTATATTTTTCTCCCCATTCTAAAATAATAGTTATACATGGTGGACAGTGTTTTGTGGAGCTCCCAGATTAAGACAGGTTTGGAAGCAGGAGTGGCATTCACTTCCTAAACAACATACCTATGGAAAATCTTTGTACTTAGAGAAATGACAATAGTTATAGAACAGGGTTTAAGTCTTCTTCTGTTCATGGGGTTACTATGAGTCATGCTTGACTCAACAGCAGTCAACAAAAAACAACTACCACCAAGAGTAAATGTGAGTTCCTGTCTCTCCACATCCTCTCCAACATTTATTGCTTTCTGTCCTGTTAAATTTTATCATTGCTATTGGAGTGAGACTGTATTTCACTATAGTTTTGATTTGTATCTCTCTTATTGCCAATGATTTTGAGTATTTCATCATGTCTGCTTATCATCCAAATGTCTTCCTCTGTGAAATGACTTTACAAATTTTTTCCCCAATTTGTAATTGGGCTAACAGAATATTTCTTGTGGAGGTCCTCTGTGTTATTCTGTAAATTTTAGTTATGAGATGCTCGTCTCAAATGTCATTGTTTATTCCAGTCAGTTGGTGACACTATTGGAAAAATTTTTTATGCACACAGGGATTTAATCTTTAGAATGTCCCACTAACCAGCGTTATCCTGTCTTGGTTGTGCATTTCTGGCTGTGTTTGCCAATTTATTTAAACCATATGCTAGGACTTCTCAGGGAGCTCTGGTGGCCTACTGGCAAGAAGCTGCACTGAAATCCTCAAGGCATGTAGCCTGAAGCCACCAGCTGCTCAGTAGGAGAAAAATGGGCAATCTCCTCCTATGTGATTAACTCCTTATGAAAACCTGCTATGGTAAATATGGGTGGGTTCTGACTCTATGGTGCACAACAAAAACAACAGGCCTTCTAAGATCCATCCCATTTTGCCTCTTACAATCTTTATGGTTTGGGTGCTTACTCCTAGGTCTCTGATTCTTCTTAAGTTGATTTTTGTGTATGGTGTGAGATATGGAAAGCTGTTTCAGCTTTCTGCAGGTAGAAGGTCAGTTTTTCCAGGCACTATTTGTTGAAGAGGTCGTCATCCAGAGGAAAAAAAACCTGAAAAAGCAATATCATTTATAATAGCTAATGACAAAAGGAGATGCTTGGGAATAAATATAACCCAAAAGATCTTTAGAAAGAAAACTACAAAACTTTTTTGTGAGAAACAATAAGACACTAACTAAATGGGAAAATATTCCTAGTTCTTAGATAGAGTGACTCAATATAGTGAAAATGACAATCCTACCAAAAGCAATCTATCTATTCAATGAAATCCTAATATAGATACCAAATTCATTTTTCAAAGAGAGAGAAAAGGCAATAGGCAAAGTTGATATTGAAAGGAAAGAGATCCCATATAAACAAAGCACTTCTGAAAATAAAAAATTAACTGATAGGCATAGCATTCTCTCAAAATCTACTATACAGCTCAAAACCTACTTCACCACTCTAATGACCAAAATAACATGGTAATGGTACAATGACACACATATAGATAAATAGAACAAAACTGAGAATCCAGAATTTAACACATCTTTCTATCTCCAACTGGTATTCAAGTAGGAAATAAACCCTCTCAAATGAGGCTCTGCCTCTTATAGAAAGACTTTATCTCACTGAGAAAAAGTAAGTTACATGTTTTAAATAAAAACACTCTGGCCAAATCTAACAGTAGTTTGCCGAGAATCCCTCAAATGTATTTAGGCTGAGAGAAATATTTCAATCACAAAAGGACAAATATTGCAGATAACTAGGAAAAACATGGGGGTTGCAGAAAGAATGGGCAGAGTGGCTAGATAATGAACACTGCATTAGATCAAATGAGGGGAAGAACTGTTCTAAAGGAATGTAATATTATCCATTATATACATGATAACAACCTGGAACAAGGGGTGCAACGCCTTGAGAATTGAGGAAAGGATACATATCAATATTTATTTATATAAATATAAATGTACAATTATAAAAATTTGAATAAAATATTTTCTATCTTAAAAAATAAAAATAAACAAATAAAAATTTAACTAGGAACACTCTCAGGACAGAGCAAGATTCAGAGCAATTGCTCATATGAGTTAAAGTCAATCCAATGGCCAATAATGACTGTGTGTGTGTGTGTGTGTGTGTGTGTGTGTGTGTGTGTGTACAAATTCACAAACACTGTACATATGTTTTACAAATTATTGTAAATTATTATTCCAAATTCTTGTCCTTCGAGAGTTGCACTGTTAATTCCAAGGCGGTGACTCTGGCAGTTTGATTCCACCAGCAGTTCTCCGGGAGAAAGATGAACAATCTCCTCCCGAGCCCTTTATTTCCTCAGAATATCTGCTGGGGAGGGTCAGCAAAGAGTTATGACTTAAAAGCCATAAGCTTTTATGAATTTTGAGAATATATTTTTCCATCCTTAATGTACATTTATGTGTTATTGTTCCATCGAATCAGAATCAACTCACAGCCGACCCACTAATAGGTTTTCCGAGGCTATAAACTACAAGGGATGAGACTGCCCATTTTTCTCTTACAGGGAACCTGGTAAATTTGAACTATCTGCCTTTGTGTTAGCAGCACAACATATTATTTACTATTCAGTCTGTCTGTTAATCAATCTATCTGTCTATCTATCTATCTATCTATCTATCTATCTATCTATCATCTACCTACCTACCTACCAGTTCCATATATACATAAGGAGTTCTCTGGAGGCCTCATCTAGTAGAGAATTGAGTTGCTAACTCAAAGACCTGCTGTCTAGCAGGTTAAAAACACTAGCTCAGCCGGAGAAAGATGTGCAATCTCTTATATTATTTACTGCCTCTTGAGAATTCACTAGAGGGTTAACTATGAGTTGATTGTGATTCTAGAGCAATGAGATTTTGAGATCCTGTAACATGGCTTCACCTCACATACTTTAGACATATTGCTAGGAGGAGTTATTTCTTAGAGAATGACAAGATGCTGGGAAAAGTGGAGAGTTGGAAAAGGAAAGACCCTCAACCAGATGGACTGAGACGGTGAGTCCTGCAATGGGTTCTTGTGTATCAAGAAGTGTGAGGATTGTGCAGGAAAGAACTAGGTTCAGATCTTTTGTTCACAGGGTCACTGTGAGTCATAAATGCCTCAATAGCACCTAAAAGCAACAACAATGTGTTAGATCTGGGTCCTTATACATTTCTTTCATCGGTCTCTCTGTCTCTCTCCCCCCCCCCCTTTCCTTTTCCCTCTTCCTCTCCCTCTCTCTCTCCTGGTTATATCCACTCCTTTGTTATTGTTAGGCTTCTAATACCTCTTAAACAATATTAAAATAAAACTCACCAATAATGCAGCTTACTATGTATTTGATTTTAAAAACAAACAGCATATTGCACTTTCTACACTATGAAGAAAAATTACTAACTTGTTCATGATAAAGGTACATGTATTTCAAGATTTAAATGCTCCATGCAAACCATATAAGATATATAGCTGAGATCGCCAGATGTTTGCAGAATCACATGAATGACAGAGCAGCAAATGCAAAGTGATATTCAATGTTACGGAGCTCAAGTATAATAGTGTTATGGAACTCAAGTATAATAAAAGCTATTCCTATGAGGAAAAAACTGATATTCCAAATTAGTGTAGAAAGAAGATTAGACTTTTGTCAGTTTACATGGTGGTAGTAGTAGTTTTGACAAATTAACTGTTTTTTAAAATGTAGCTCAACTAAAACTTATGATAAATGGAGATAGACAAAAACTCATTTGCATAAAAATCTAGTATTTGTTGTGAAATGTTCTTCTGAGAGTTGAAGATACTTTGGATTCTTGGAATCAACACATTTTCTGTTCTCATGACTGCTGGTACCAAGCGTATTGACTATGGACCGAAGTAATAGGCAATCACTGACAATTTCAGTCTTATTTCTATCTAGCATGATGTGGTGTCCAGGGTTGAGAATTGTTTTCTTGATGTTGAGATGCAGTCCTTAATCTTATTCTGAGAACTCTTGTCTTCTTGATGTTGAGATGCAGTCCTTAATCTTATTCAGCAAGTATCTAAAATCCTCATTTATATCAAGCAAAGTTGTGTTATCTGTGTAATACATGTTGTTATTTTTCCTCTATTAATTAATTAGAGTCGTATTCTTCTCAGCTGTGGCTATAGCTTGTTTTGATCTACCAGTCAAATGTCATTTTCATAGTTAAAAAACAAACAAACAAAACAACACAACACACCAAAATGAAACAAAACAAAAAACAAAAACAAACCAGAAAGAGAGAGTCTTCTGGTACTCTCTGCTTTCAGCTAGGTTCATCTGACATCAGCTATTATATCCCTGGAAACATTATATGATCTGTAGAAAGTCACACTGCTAACCTTGTTTTTCCAGCGGTTCCAACACACAAGTGGCTTTAAAAAAAATCCATCTTCTCCTATGAAATTTTCAGCCACAAACCCTGCTGGAGAATCAGCTATGATACATTCTAATTCAACTGCAATGAGAAAAATTATATACTACTCATGTTGATTGTAACAACAACAACAAAAAAAAAAAACAAAAAAAAAAAAAAACCCAAAAACAACCAAAACAAACCCACAAAAAATAGAAACCAAGATCATTGCCTGCAACCTCTTGTTTGTCAGGAGGATATTTCACAGCTTTTTTCAATAACTATAATCTTCCAGAAGCAGTTTGTCTGGCACTTCTTCTTACAAACATACGGGTGAATTTGAACTGCAAAACATTTGGCTATTAAAGTATTTAAGTATTTGCATTCCTGGGACTTCCATATTAACTATAGATCTTTAAAAATAAAATTTAATATAACATAAAAACATGTTTACCTATATATTACCGCCATGGAGTCCATTCCAACACATAGTGACTCTCCAATGGATTTCTGATGCTATCAGTTGTTGTAAGAATAAACTATTCATCTTTCTTCCACAGAACATTTGGTAGGTTCAAAGTGCTGGCAATAGCACTGCACTTACTCTACTGTATCACCAGAATACCTTCTCAATTTGTGTTGTTGTTAGGTGTCATCAAGTTGAGTGTACCCATAGAGACTCTATGAACAATAGACCTGAGCCTTGCCCTAACCTGTGCCATCCTCACACCTCCTGATACATTAGAGCCCACTGGGGCCATCACCATGTCAATCCACCTGGTCAAGAGTCTTCCTCTCCTTTGCTCACCTTCCTGCCTTTCAAAGCATCAAGTCCCTCTCCAAGGAACAGCCCCTCCTAGCAACATGAACAAAGTATGTGAGGTGAGTCTCAACATCCATACCTTCAAAGAGCACAATGTTTTTACACTCTATATTTGCCAATGAATAGTATTAATTTTTAATAAACATATTCACTTTACTATGAATATGAATTGTTACTTTGCTTTTGAGAGAAAATGGATGGGCTGAACATTATCAACAACCTCAATGAAAAAATAAGATAAATATGTTTAATATTTCCATATATGCCACCACCATTTCAAACAGAAAGTTCATAGACTTTATTTATCATAGTAAAACTAAAGTATTTCTTGAAATCTTGAATTATAACATTGTTCCTTGAAATTCTCTGGAACAATCCAAGTCAAATCATGTATCATTTGTTAAAATGTACTTTTCTTTAATAAAGTAGCATGTATGAAGCATGAGACTTGATTCGTGGATAACTATGTTGTTAAAGATTCGATTTAGTTTTAGAATTTCTGCTTTAAATGTTGTATTGTGCTCAACTGTCTATAAATTATATGTGCATATAATTTATATCATATAAAATGATTTATTCTCTTGCCCCACTCTTGTCTCTGTTTTAAGGAGACAATAGAGCACTTTCTGTTAAATAAAAATGTCTAAAAATGCTGTCTGAATTAGTCCTCCTCAAGATTTTGTACTAAAGTGTGTTTGAGTTTATAAAAAGAGCTGCACACTCATTTAAATTTTTGTATAGTATCAATAATTTTGTACTCTTCAGAAATAAAGTAAAAAAGATTCCATTTAAGTGGGACTTAGCAAATCAATTAGACAAAAAATATTAGCTAGCCATTTATGAAAAGCAGTGGGGAGTATAACTAACTTGAATTTCCTCTTCTCATTTTCCCCCCACTTGGTTAAGCTTTGATGTACCAGACACATAGGTTAAGTATGACAGTTAATTTTAAGAACTTACAGATATATAAAAACTGATCTTCTAATGTATCCATTTAAAATTCCAATTTTAATTAAAAAATACTATGTCAATAATAGCACAGAAACTAAGACACACCTTAATTGTCAGGTATTTTTGTTTTGTTTTGTTTTTAAATATTCAGGCATTTGTACAAGTAGGATAAGTAGAGAAAAGAAATAAGAGTAACTTCCTTTGACGTTATTTTCAACAATTCAAAAATTCTAGCTTTTATCTAAGCTTCAGTAGCCAATATTTCACTCAAGGCAAAGCCCTAACAACAACAGTAATTGTTAAAATATACACTTTAAAGTATTATTACAAATAGAAATTTATTATTTTTTCTATTTGAAGTGTAAATAATAAAATAGAATTAAACAATTACTGTTCTGTTAATAGTTCTAAAGCAGCAGTCTTAACACTAATCAAAAGTAAGATATATGTTTAAAATGCATTATCTAAGAAATAGTAGACAATATTGTAAAAATAATTTACTCCAATCTTGAAAATGTGGATTTTAATATAATACATTTTCTTCTTCACCTACTGTTTAGTAATTATTTATGTATAGAACAAAGCATTATTAAACATAAAGATTGTTTAGACAAAATAGTATCATTGACTATAAATTAAAGCAGTAAGTATTGATTTACTCAAGACTAGCTGTTTCAAAACCTCTGACGCTAACAACATACTGAGCTGTGTCATAAAATTGTAAGGAAATTTAGTTATGACCACACACACAAAGTTATTGTGACTATCTTAAATATAAAATAATAGGAAATAGGTCTAAATTACAGACTGAGTACTTAAATTAGCCATCAAGCAAAAATAAAAAGAAAAAAATGAAATAGAAAGTTGTCAATCCATTCAGTAACAGCTTAAAAAATTAGATATATGACATTTAGTTTTATACTTTTTAGAAAAACTCGTGTTCTGGGTGATATTTCTCAGTTTTACCACACACACACACACACATTCTTTAAGAAGCAGGTTTTTTAGTCAAGTTGTTTTTATCCCAGAATAGACTTTGAAAAGGATGATACACTGTTTGCAAATACAAAACATGATCACTGCTCAGAAGACAAGTATTATTTAGAGTTGCTTCCACAACAAGCCATTTAAAGTGTAATTACTCATGTAATATGGCATATTTGTTCTGGGCAGATTGCAGTAGGAAGAAATATGAGGGAATCAATTTGCATAAAAACTTGATATCTGAAAAAATCATCCATTCATTCATTCTTCTTAAAAAGACATATGTTTTGTGTTAGTTTCGTGTGTGATTTTTAAAAAAATATGCTTTCACATAAGGGTAATCTTCAATCAAGAATTCATGGTTATAAATGCAATTCAACTTTATAATTGAAAAGGCACATTCACAAGAAACTACTTGCAAGAAAATATTGTCTCTGTCCACAGAACACTTGATTGTTCTCATGCAGAACCTATATTCTGGACCAGGGGGCTGTTCTGTGAACAGAGCAGGAGAGTCCTGCATGGTTTGGAATTGGGAAGAGAGTGTGCTAGGCTTGTATTCTCTCTCCATAACACTTCAATCTGCACTCTGAGCAATTTATCTGAGAAGCTGGACTCTGTGAGGAGGAGTGTGGCATCAGGATAAGAGGTAGACTAATTAATTATCTGCATTATGCAGATGACACAACCTTGTTTGCTGAAAGTGAGGAGGGCTTGAAGCACTTGCTTCAGAAGATCAAGGAATGCCACCTTTGGTATGGATTGCATCTCAATGTCAGAAGACAAAGATTCTTACCACTGCACTGATAGGCAGAGTCATGATAGTTGGAGAAAAGATTGAAACTGTCAACAGCTTCATCTTGCTTAGACCCACAGTCAACACCTTCAGTATCAGCTGTAAGAAAATAAGGAGACACACTGCACTGGGAAAATGTGCAATTAGGGACCTTTCCAATTTATTGAGGAGCGGTGATGTCAGTTTGAAGACTAAAGTGTGTCTGATTCAGGTCATACTCTTTCCAATTACTAGTTGTGCATCTGAGAGCTGGACAATTAATATAAAAGATGACAGAAAAATAATTGTTGCCTTTGAGCTGTGGTGTTGGGGAAGAGCACTGAACATCTCTTGGACAGCCAAGAGAATGAATAGATATGTCTTGGAAAAGCTGTAGCTGCAGTGTTCTTTGGAGGCAAGAATGAGGCTTCACCTCACATACATACTTTGGACATGTTACTAGGAGGTACTCTTGGAGAAGGACATGATAGCTGGGAAGAGTTTTGATATGAAGACAGCTGCAATGGGCTCTAGTGTGTCAGGAAGTGTGAGGATGGCACAGGATAGAATGGGGTTCAGACCTTTTGTTCATTGGGTCGCTATGAGAAATGCTCAACTAGATGGCACTTAACAACAACAATAACCTATGATGAGAAAAATCTGTAATTATGCTAAATATGTTGTCATTTAGATGAAATGGAAAATTTCCCAGTAGCATAGAAGCAAATTCTTTAAATACAATAATTTGAAATACAATTTCATGTTCACTCCCAAAGAAAATCTGTTCTTGTACCAACAATTGTTTTGTACTGTAGAGTCAGCACCAACCCAAACCTAACCCTCTGGCAGGTTTTCAGAGGTAGGTAACCACACGAGAGGAGATTGCCTATCCTTTTTCTACAGTGCAGCTGATGGCCTCAAACTGCATACTTTCAGAACTGCAGCACAACCTCTTGCCACTAGGCCACCAGAGCTTCGTAAAATGTATCTACTCCTCCAAAATATGATGAATGAACAGTAATAATTCTAGTTTTCTAGATTAAAAATTGTAAAACAATCAACAATAAAGTATTATAATTATTTAGTGAATTTAAATATTGTAAGGTATAAAGTGGAACTATGTGCTTGATTGAATCTACCGGATAAGAGACTGTTTATACATTCCTCTTACCAAAACCATTTATGGAAAATAGG
>NW_006399894.1:3840700-3849960 GCF_000299155.1 Elephantulus edwardii
CAGGGTGAAATCTCTCTCAGGGAGGAGTGATAGGGAATGGCAAATGACACACTGACAAAGGAGATTAATCAGAACTGGCTTTGACAAGCACTGTGACAATTGGACAATTAAAACAGACATTCGGGGGGGGAGAACAAACTGGGGAGGAGGGTAGAGAAAACAGTGCAACAATGAATGAATGAGAACCCAAAATCTCTGTAAATTTTCATTAAAACTAATGAAATTTAATAATAAAAATAGAGACTGTTTATAATAGGAAAACTGTGTCTTTTTTTTTCCACTGAATATTCACAGATCCACTTTTCTTTGGTAAATGCAACCTGAATGTGTTATGCTGTATAATACGTTGGCTGATAAAGACATAGTAACTACTCATTTGGAGTATTCAAATGGAAACACAGAGAAAAGAACTAATTTATTTCAGACCTAATTTTGAAAATAGCATCTCATGCACTATTTATAGTACTTATTCATTCTAGAGGACATTTACTTGCCATCCATGTTTTAAGACTATTTGAATCTGAGGAAGAAGGAGTAGTGAACAAGAGGCCTTCTAGTGAGGAAAAAAGTCTAGGTAGAAAATTATGTATTGAAGAAAATATGACTGCAAAATTTTAAATATTTTCTGATATTTGCATTATACTTGCATGTATTTACTGAGAAATCTGAGAGAAAAATGAGCAAAGAATTTAACTAAAACAATTCTTTAACAGTGTTTTAAGTAAACAAATTTAAAAACATTTCATCTTAATTATCTATGTAATTATTCTGTAATTTGGCAGTGAAAAACTGGGAATGATATTATATGCTTTTATGCTATTGTTGTTACTGTTAAGTGCTTGCAAACTGAGTATAACTCATCGCAACACTATGAAGAGATCTGAACCCTATCCTATTTTGTGCAATCCTCACCGTCTCTGACACACTTGAGTCTATTTCTGCTGTCACCGTATCAATTAATCTTGTTGAAGGTCTTCTTCTTTTTCCATGACCTTCACCTTTCTTAGTATGAAGACCCTTTGCAGGGAATAGCCTCTACTAGCAAAATGCTCAAAGTTTGTGAGGTGATACCTCTTCATTTTTGCCTCCCAATAGCACTCCGGCTGCACCCTCTCCAAGACATGTCTGTTAAAAAAAAAAAAAAGACATATCTGTTCATTCTCTTGGCCATCCAAGAGATGTTCAGTGCTCTTCTCCAACACCACAGCTCAAAGGCATCAATTCCTTTTTCTGTCATTCTCATTCATTGTCCAGCTCTCAAATACATAGCAAGTGACTGAAAGACCATGGCCTGAATCACATGTACCTTAGTCTTCAAACTGTCATCATTGTTCCTCTGTAACTGGGAGACATATTTTACTTTCCCAGTTCAATACTTCTCCTGATCTCCTGACTATTGGCACAAAGGGCGTTAATTGTGGATCCAAGTAAGATGAAATAATTAGCAATCTCAAGCTTTTCTCCATCTATCATGATGATGCATTTGTTTAGAACTCTTATTCTATCACATTCACTCATTACTTCAACCATTGGCTTTATGATCCATGGTTCCACATGTAAAAGGTAGAAGATTTTCTGTGAAATCTATAAAGTAAAAAAAAAAAGTTAATATGACTGGTTTGTTAGTTTGGTTTTAGTTGGGTTTGAGGTTTTTGTTTATTTGTTTGTTTTCCATTCACAATCATTTGTGAGCTAATTGGATTTGCTGGATTTAGCTAACAATAGCTGTGGGCAGGAAGCCTCTTGTTTGGAGTCAGTCAGGAACTGGTGGTCTGGTCTCTGTATTTAAAAGTTGGTTGGGCTTCAACTGAGTCTCCAGTTTGAAAGTTCATGTGTGATATGGTTGGATTCTGAATGGTGGGTTCTCTTGTTTTGATTGAGGGTCAGATGTGGACTGTTTGGTTGTGGTGGGGATTATTTTTGTTGGCTTTTGGGGGAGTTTTTTTTTGTTTTGTTTTCTTTCTCCCCCCCACCCCCACTCACAATCATGTATGAGCTGATTTGATTTCCTGGATTTATCTAAAAATGAGTTGTGGACTGGAAGCCTCTTGTTTAGAATCAACCAGGTCTTGGTGGTTGAGCCTTTGTATTTGAAAGTATGTTTGGCCCCAACTAAGTCTCAAGTTTGGAGGCTCATGTAAGAAAGTTGGATTCTGGAAGGTGAGTTCTCTTGTTTTGATTGAGGGTTGGGTGTAGACTGTTTGGTTGTGTGGTGTTTATTTTACTCACAATCAAATATGAACTGAATGGATTTGCTGGATTTAGCAACAATGAGCAGTGGGCTGGAAGCTTCTTGTTTAAAGTCAGTCAGGACCTGGTGTTCAGGTCTTTGTATTTAAAAGTTGATTGGGACTTCAGGCCTGGTGTTAATTGCATGTGAGATGAACCTTCATCTAAATAGTACAGCACTAGTCTGTCAGTTTGCTGTACTGTGGTAACTTGGAGTTGCTGTGATGCTGAACACTGTGCCAAATGCCATAATGATGACCCATGGTAGAGAGTGTTTGGTGGAGCTCCCACATTAAGACAGGCCTAGAAGCAGGAGTGGTATACACTTCCAGAAACTCTATAAACATACATGAATGACAATAGTTATAAAACAGAGTTCAGGTCTTTTGTTCATAGAGTCACTATGAGTCATGCTCAATTTGATAGCACTTAAAATAATTTAAGTATAATTAAAGCTAATACGTATATTTTTTTAATGATTTTCATTACTTTGGAATCAAGGTGCCAACTAGATTTTTTAAAGGTGGTTGTTGTTGTTGTTTTACCATAAGTTTATTTATCAAATATTCTAATAAATTATTTTCACTGAAATACTCAGTCTCTAAAAATATTTTCATAAAAAGGTGTGAAAATATTAAAAGAATGCTTAAACATGAAAGCTAATGATACTTAACATATATTTTTGTCACTCACTATTGATTTCCTAATAATAAATGTGATTGCGATTTGGTACTCATATAAAATGGAACTCTTTTGCATATGCCAACTGAAAATGGACATTAAAGGTAGTACATATTATTGAATAAGTTACACTGATGCTTTTAATATACTATATGACTATAACTGGATAAGGTCACCTTTGATCACTTGGTAAGTGGGTAACTTATTCAAGAAAAACTCATTCAGTATTTCTCAAGCTGAAAGAACTGAAAAAAAAGTCAAGCATCAAGTTGGAATACTGAGATATTATGGGCACAATCTTGATTGATTCAATAAGCATCAAAAGAAGATGGAAGTAATTAACAGAATCACTGTAAAAAAGATAATTAGTTTACATTGAACAAATTCACAAAGTATCTTATGAACAATAGCAAATAGTGATGAAATGAAATTAATGCTGCACTGAAGGTACTAGCAAAAAGTAAGCCCTTAAGAAATTAGAATACCAACTAACAGGCAAAGCCTGGTACATGCTCACCATATTATGCCAGGAAACTTAGGATGACAGATAGCTGGCCAACAGATTGGAAGATATCCATATTTTTCCCCATTCCCAAGAAAGGTGATCCAACAGAATGTGGAAATTATGTTTTTTAAAAAAATCATTCTTATACAAGCAAAATGTTATTGAAGATCATTCAAAAACATTGACAGAGAACTACCAGTTCAAGCTGGTTTTAGAAGAGGCCATGGCACCAGCAATAACACTGCTGATGTCTGATGGATATTGACTGAGAGAAGAAAATATTAGAATATGATGTATTTGTGTTCTATTGAACATACAAAGGCATTTGATTGTGTGGATCATAACAAATTATGGCTAATATTGAGAAGAATAGGGATTTCAAACAATTGTCCTCATGTAGAATCTATAATTAGACCAAGAAGCTGCTGTATGAACAAAGCAAGGGAACACTGCCTGGTTTATGATCAAGGTGTGTCAGCATTGTGTCAATTTTCAATACCTATTAAATTTGTCTGATAAACAAGTAATTCACACAGCCAGACTCTACTAAGAAGAATGTGACATCAGCATTGCAGGAAGATTTATCAACAACCTGCTTTATGTAAATGATACAACTTTGCTTGCTGAAAGTGAAGAGGATATGAAACGTTTTCTGTAGAAGATCAAGGACTATAGTCTTCACTATGTACTACATCATAACATCATAAAAACAAAACCATGTTATAGGACCAACAGTCAAATTATGACAGATGGAGAAACTATTGAAGTTGTCAATGATTTTGCCTTGCTTGAATCAACAATAAACACCACAAATAAGAGCTGTCGGGAAATCAGGAGACGAACAGCATTGGGAAAGTCCACTTTCAGGGACTTCTCCATAATAGTGAAGAGCAATGATATCAGTTTGAAGTCTAAGGTGCATTTGCTTCTGGTCATGGTCTCCTCAATCACCTGCTAGAAAATCACCTGGAACTAGACAATAAATAAATATTACAAAAGAATTGATGTCCTTGAGTTGTGGTGTTGAAGTGTACTACTGAATATCACATAGACTGTCAAAATAACAAAGAGATATAGATTGGAAACAGTGCTGCCAGAGTTTGCCTTGGAGGTATAGATGGTGATGCTTTATTTTTTATATTGAACATGTCACTAGGTAAGGCTATTCCTTAGAAATGGACATCATACTTGGAAAGTCGAAGGGCCAGAGGAGAGAGGGACCCTCAACAAGATGGACTGGCAGGATGATTTCACCATTAGACTGTAGTGTGTCAGAGATGATGAATATAGGGTTGCTATGAGTCTTACTTGACGGCATCTGATAATAACACCAACTGCTATCACTAAGTTTCCCTTGTAATCTTCAATTTCATTGCCACCTAATTTAATATCGTCAACAGAAAGGATAAGAAAATGTGTTAATCATTTCTGCAACTATGTCTATAGACTCTCTTTGAAATACAATCTTTATTTTTAGATCAAAAGATGGCTTTAGATCAAATGTTGGGTTTTGAATTAAACATTAATACATAAGTTTCATTCTGAAAAATAATTACATAATAAAATCTATATACAATACTTCAGAGAAGATTTAAATGAACTTTATTTCCTTGAAACACACTTGCAAATGATGTAAAGAATTTTATTTATATATCTATCAACAATCTGCGTTATGCAGATGACACAATCTTGCTCGTTGAAACTGAGGAGGACCTCATGCACTTACTGCAGAGTGTCAAGGACTGCAGCCTTCAGTATGGACTGAGGCTCAATGTCAAGAAGACAAAGATTCTCACCACTGGACCAATTGGTAGCAACAGGATGGATGGCGAAGAGACTGAGATTGTTCACAGCTTCAGTTTGCTTGGCTCCACAGTCAACACTCTTGGCACCAGCAGTCAGGAAATCAAAAAGCGTATCACGATGGGAAAGTCTGCTGTTAGGGACCTTTCTAAAGTACTCAAGAGCAATGGTGTCTCTTTGGAGACAAAGGTGCGCCTGATACAGGCCATGGTCTTTGCAATCACTTGTTATGCATCAGAGAGCTGGACAATGACTAGGGAGGACAGAAAGAGAATTGACACCTTTGAGCTGTGGTGCTGGAGAAGAGTATTGAATGTATCATGGACTGCCAAGAAAACAAACAGATTCATCCTAGAGAGGGTTAAACCAGGCTACTCCTTGGAGGCAAAGATTCTGGGGCTTCGTCTGACATACTTTGGACATGTTGCAAGGAGAGACACGTCTTTGGAGAGGGGCATCATGCTGGGTAGAGTAGAGGGACAGAGCAGGAGGAGAAGACCCTCTATGAGGTGGATTGATTCAGTGACTAGGGTAATCGGGATGGGTGTGTTAGAGGCAATGTGATTGGCACAGGATAGAGCAGGGTTTAGGGCTGTTGTACATAGGGTCGCTATGAGTCGCAAAGGACTCGACGGCACATAACAACAACAACATAAATAATCAAGCACATAGATATAGTCTTTTTAAAAATTAAATGCATCTCTTCTAAAATGATTTGTCTTTTTAATTTTAAATGTAATAAAATATTTGTGCTATTAATACATTTATCTGGCCTGTATGTTTGGCTGTAAACTAAATCACTTTATTTCAATATGTTCAATGCTTGCTTTCTGCATGTAAAAGGAGAGAAAAATTATTCAAGAACTATAACGCTTCATTGAGACAGACTAGGAAGAAAGATTGGCCATCCACTTCTCAAATATAACTTCCTTCTGAAAATAGTATGTACAGCAGAGCATACTTAGAATTAGTGATACTGGCTCAGGACAGAGAAGGGTTCAGAGCTGCTGTATAAAGGGTCACTATGCATTGCAAGCAATTCAACCAATAATATTCTATGACAAATTTGGAAGCAGGAGTGGCATCTAATTCCTAAACAACTTACCAACTCTGAACTTTGATAAATGTCGATAGCTGTAGAGGAGTTTAGGCCTTTTGCTCATACGGTCGTTATGAGTCATGCTCGACCTGAGAGCAATTATGCTTTATCATAGATAGAAGACTTTAGGAAAAATTATTTTGATGTATTAAAGGAAATATTTAATAGTCTCTTCAAACTGTCTCTGAATTTGTTTATATTTTTATAAGAATTTTATTCTCCTATGTGGTATTTCTCTTCTAACTCTAAACTGACAACAAAAGAGCAAAGGGGAGAAAAGAGATGAGTAGTTCATGTTATTCTCCTGTTCCTAGAGGCCTATGGGTGGATCAATGGGTACAAGTTGGAAATGAATAATCAAATCTGAATTAAAAATTATGAGTTTTAAAATTACAAGATGTTTCCATGTGTATGACTAGTGTGGATCTTGATGGTTTTCCAAAAATCTCTCTTTTAAGAAGAAAATAGTTTCCAAACTGTTAAAAAACTAATAGTTTCTGTTCTTCTGGAGCAAACAGCAGGAGAGAAGAAAGCTTTTGTATACTGTCTTATTGTAAATGTCAATTATCCCTCCTTGTATAAATCATCTTATTATTTAATTCCAAACAAATTTAAATCTGTTTTATGAGGTTTCATGAGAACCTCTTGGAATCCAAAAGAAGGAAATCAATAATAGGGATAACAATAAATATTTATTTCCAATAAATGAAAAGGGAGTGAAAAATGATTTATGTATTTCAAAACTTTAAACCTATACCAATTATGACAAAATGTGAAAAAAAAGTAATGTGTTTTTATTAGTTTGAAACTTGGCATAACTGCCTAAAATTTCCCTATCGTTTTTGTTTACAGATCCAACAGTCAGTCACTTCTTCACATAAATATTGGTTCTTGGGTGGAATACATGGGTTATAATCAGATTTTTACTAAAGTTTGGTGATTCAATTTCTAGTCTTTCTAATAAATATTGAATATTAAGTATTTCTAATATGTTTGCCTATATGTGCTTCATTGACTACACAAAGCCTTTTGACTGTGTGGATCACAACAAGCTGTGGCTGACTCTGAGAAGAATGGGAATCCCAGAACATTTGATTGTGCTAATGTCAAACCTATACTTGGACAAAAAGGCAGAGCAAGAGCAAGAACAGAACAGGGAGACACTGGATGGTTCAAAATCAAGAAAAGGGTCCGTCAAGGATGTATTCTGTCTCCATACCTTTCCAATCTGTATGCAGAACAGATCATTTGAGACGCTGGGCTATACAAAGAGGAATGTGGCATCAGGATTGGTGGAAGAATCATCAACAACCTGCTTTATGCAGATGACACAATGCTGCTTGCTGAAACTGAGGAGGACCTGAAGCACTTGCTGCAGAAGATCAAGGACTGCAGCCTCCTATATGGACTGAGGCTCAAAATCAAGAAAACAAAGATTCTCACCACTGGGCCATTCAACAGCATCAGTATGGATGGTGAAGAGATTGAGATAGTTAACAGTTTTAGTTTGCTTGCCTCCAAAATCAACACCCTTGCTAACAGCAGCCAGGAAATCAAGAGAAGAACTGCATTGGGAAAGTCATCTATGAGGGACCTCTCAAGAGTACTGAAGAGCAGTGACGTCAGACTGAAGATTAAGGTGTGCCTGATCCCAACTATAGTCTTCACAATTATGTGCTATGCATCAGAGAGTTGGACAGTGAATAGGGTTGATAAAAAGAGAATTGATGCCTTTGAGCTCTGGTGTTGGAGATGAGTGCTGAATATACTATGGACTGCTAGGAGAACAAACATGTTTGTCATGGAGAAAGTGAAGCCGGAATGCTCCTTGAAGTCAAGGATTCTGAAGCTTCGTCTGACATACTTCTGGCATGATACAAGGAGGGAGTGGTCCTTGGAGAGAGACTTCATGTTTGACAGAGTGGAGGGGAGGTGAAGGAGAGGAAGACGATGGATTGATTCTGTGACTGGAGCCGTGGGAGTAAGTGTGTTTGAGATGGGTAGGTTGGCACAGGATAGAACAGAATTTAGAGCTCTTGTACATAGGGTCGCTATGAGTCTCAAGCGACTTGATGGCACATAACAACAACAACAGTATGTTTGAATTTCTAATATGTATTGAGTGGCTCTAGAAGAATATTATGGTGAATTGATTTTCCAAATATCATATTCAGGAAAATGCTGTCAAATAGGTTCATGCTATAATACATTGGATCACAATCTATCAAAAACAGAACGATTAATAATTTTTATTCATTTTTGCTTGCCAAATTTGAGGGTATTGATGGCTTAATGGTAGATTTCTCCAATTTCATATAAGAAATGTAGGTTCAATTCTCAGCCAAAATATGCTCAGATACCATGTCTCTCATTGTTCATCAGAAAGTTGCTATAATGTTGAAGAGTTATCAGGAGAGTTTTCAAAGACATTATGGTATCTGCTATTGAGTCAAACTGACTTACAGCTGAACTTTCATTAGATTTTCAGAGGCAGAATAATCGCACATGAGAAGAGTAGCTCTTACTTTTAAGGAACATTTGGTAGACCAGAATCCTGTGCTTTGGGTTGCACTGTTCCTTACTCACTAGGTCACCTGGGCTCCCTAAACTAAGAAGGATTAGGAAAAAAGGTCTGCTGATATACTTTTGGAAATTAATCCAAAAAACCCTATGAAGCACAAGTGCCCAGTCTGCAATCAATTGGAGAGGTTATAATGCTGCATGGCCTAGTTGTTAGGTGTGGAAGTTTGACTTAACAGAAGCTTACAGAAACAAAAGTTGTCACATTTGTGGAAAATTCTGCTAAAGTGACTTCCTGGATTGTCAGTTATAAACATTGCTGTTGACAATGCCAAAGGTCCTTGCCCTGTGTACACAGGGAATTTAATCAGTTCTATTTCAGCTGAGTAATGTAATTACTATCTTTATGCCAGAAACTGGTTT
>NW_006399894.1:3850953-3858418 GCF_000299155.1 Elephantulus edwardii
CTGTCTGTTTTCATATCCTGTGCCCAATTTTTTATTGGATTATTTATCTTTATCTTGTTGTGGTGCTCAAGTATTTTATAAATTCTAGATATAAGCCCCTTATCTGACATGTCATTACCAAACACTTTTTCTCAGTCTGTGGCTTCTCTTTTTACCCTGTTGGAGAAGTTTATGGATGCACATAGGGATTTGATTCTTAAAAGGTCCCATTCTTCTATTTTATCTTCTCCTGGTTGCAAATTTTTCAGAGTACGTGGAAGACTCTTTATGTTGGAGAGTACTAAAGTTCTTCCAAGCTTTTCTTGAATGCAGTTGGTTTTTGTATATGGAGTGAGGTGGGGATCTTGTTTAATTCTTCTGCAGATAGTTTTCCAATTTTACCAACACCATTTGTTAAATAGGCTGTCATTTCCCCACCTAATTGATTTTATTTCCTTGTCAAAAATCAGTTGACCATAAATAGATGGGCTGATTTCTGGGTTCTCAATTCTATTCCATTGATCTATGTGTCTGTCATTGTACCAGTACCATGCTGTCTTAACTACCACAGCAGTTCTGTAGGATTCTAAATCAGGGAGTGATTTCCTGGATTGGCAGTTATAAACATTGCTGTTGACAATACTAAAGGTCCTTGCCCTGTGTACACAGGGAATTTAATCAGTTCTATTTCAGCTGAATAATGTAATTACTATCCTTGTGTCAGAAACTGGTTTATGATATTTTTATTCTGTCTTCCTGTATCTCTGGATCTTTTTAACATATTACCCTCACTTTTCCTCATCTGTCTCTGTTCTAAATGTTACTGTTTCATGGATTTATTTAACTGTCATGGTTACATTCTTGCTCAATATTTTTCACACAAAATTCTAATATGTACTTCATTTAGAACTAATCTAGAAAATGTAGTATGATAAATTTTAAGAATCTACATTTAATTGGAAGAAGGAGAGGCATCTACTTCCTAAACAACATGTCTCTGGAAGCTCTATGAACTTTGATAAATTAAATGACAACAGTTAGAGAAAGGTTCAGGCCTTTCAGCATTGCTATGAGTTATGCTTGACTCGGCAGCAATCAACAACAACATTTACATGCACCCAAAAATCTAAAACCAACCTATTAAGATTAAACTGTTTTTCCTTTACATTAAGAAAAGTTTTAGATGTAAAAAGACAGAATTTAAATAAAGGAATAGGTTGATCATTATGAACGTGTCTAAATGAAAGTTCTTTTTCTCTTCTGTGTTTGAAAATTCTCTGACAGTTAGTTTTAGATGACTGGCCAAACTCTTTCTAGTTGTTCTCACTGCAAGGATAAATGCTTTAAATAAATTAAACGAAGGGAGTTCTGGTGGCCTGGTGGTAAGAAGTTTCACTGCAATCTCAAAGGCATGATATTTGAATCCACCAGTTGCTCTGAGGGAGAAGGAAGAGCAATCTCCACCCCCGCAACTAACTGCCTCTGAAAACCAGCTTGGAGGGTCACGGACTGTAACTTTCTGAAGGCTACATTCAAATATTTACCAAATAATATGGAGATGCTGTCAAAGAGCATATTTTTTAAAGCCTTATACAAATAAAAAATTATTAGTGATCATATGAATAAACATTATTTCTAATTATCTGAAAGTGATCTGCAAATTTACATTCTATTTTTAATATTGCTATTTCAGGTGACTCAATGGCACATAAAAACAATGACATTTCTTAATTTAAAAGAATACATGTAAATATTTGCATAAAGAATATCAATATTATACTTCAAATAATACATTTTAAAAATGACACAGTTAAAATACATAATGAATATACACACATCCAAGGAAAAAGGCTACATGCTTAATTAATATGCATGAAACCCAAGGGAAGGGGGTTAATTAGGTTTAGCTTGCCTGTGAATTCAGGCAGGCAGGCAGGCATTTCTTCATTTTATTGCCTTTTCCAGGTTACTGAACAAACAATTTCTTAATTGTATAAAAGTTATCATGAACCACCTAAAGTTGTAATGTTTTCTTTTTCTAAAATTTATTTTATTGTGTTCTTCAGCTGAATTTTTCAAATAATATTGGTTTGCATCCAATGAATTATGAACATTTTGTTTTAGAGCATTAATTAATTAATCACAATGTCTGATCAGTCCCTTATTACATATTGTCTTTTCTTTCAGCCAATTTATACAAGATGTGTTTTAAAAAGGGCAATTTACATGGTGCCATGCAAATTTTTCTTTCTTTGCTTTGTATTGTCAACAAACCAGAGAAGGGTAATTCAGCAAGTTTCTATACATATTTTGCAACAATAAAAATTAGTCATTCAAATGACATAAAAAGTTATTTGGCTTTATTTTAAAACAGTAGGGCTACTAATTATAATAAGATACAGGTAAAGGATTGAGTGTGACTCACTAAGGTTACACCTTTTTATCAGGAAACTATCAATAACTGTTTTTCTTCAGGGGAAACAATTAGATCATAGTAACAAAAATGAAAAATCAAAGTTTTCTAAAGAAACCACTTACTTAGGAAAGCTAAAGTTTCAGATTGAGTCTAAATAACCACTCCATTATTCTTTTTTTTCTCCTGAAACAGGAAAAAAGTCGCACTCAACCCTTTTAAAAATGAGTGTCACATTAGAGAATTCTTTTCTTTTTCATTATGTTCTATAAATATCAGAATACTCAAAAAAATTCAGAAACAATTTTTTTCCTGAGCTAGCTATTACCTATGCCATAGTGATTCTGCGATTCTGGTATAGATAGTCATAAATGTTCTCTCTTGTAAATGTATTTGGAAATATTCATTTAATGCTTCAGCTATTTTTGTATCTCGGATGACTACATCTCCCATTATAATTTGTAATACTGCATCTCCTCCTTCCTGCCCCCTCTTATTAGTAGATGAAGACAAAAATAATTCTGAATATATCTACACTCCCGTAGGTTATATACTTACACCATATATTAAATGGCACAAAATTATCATCTTATCCATCAATAATTTTAAAATCCCCACTGGGTGTAACAATTTATTTCTTAATAATTCTACTAACATCAAATTTATTTTTCGAGTCCAGGAGAAACTTTTTAGATTTTTTTTTTCCTTGTGTAATCCACTTTTTTTTCTGGGGGAGTAATTTCATCTGAAGCATTTATAATCATTTATTCACATAAGAAGAGGTTTTGCAGACTTCCTTTACTTCCAAATTCTACCAAATGCATAAATATACCGTTAAGAGCAAGGGATTGCAACTACAAGGAGAGATGCACACCCAACTGCTTTGTGCCATTCTTCAAAGCAAGCTCTTACTGATATCGTGTCCAACACATCCTTACCCCTCCTTGTGAACTAATATTCACCTAGAAAACCCAGAAAGAATGCCAATTTTAAAAGAACGGACTCCAAAGATGAAAGCCTTTTATATATATATATATATGTCACTGATGTTCCCAGTTGGGGACGTGTTTAATTTAGTTTAATGCAGGAATTGACCTAAGTTAAGGGCTTGCATTTTAGTATTTTAAATGTCAAGCAATCAGTGGTTTCTGCTTTCCATGTTCCCTTGCAGAAATAAAGAGTAACACTATGAGCTGTGTTGAAAGCACTCTAGGACAAATTGTCTCTTATTATAGCACTGGGAAGAAACATAATGATTTTTTTCCTGTTTCTATCTTTTAATATCTCCTTTTCTTTCTATTATATAAAGTAATAATAAGAAAACTCCCTACAGATCTGGTGTTTGACTATACATTTGACCACTTGAGGCATATATGTGGACTTTCTGTGGTAGCTACAAAAAACACTATCACGACACATCAATTGATCAGTTTCTATCTATAGAATCTTTTAGAAATTCATCTTAGAGTTTTCAGAGAAAGCACATTTCTTCTTCCTTACTGAGACCTTATCTGTAGGGTTATGTTTTCATTAACATCACAAAACTGCCTGGGTATTCCCTCTCATGCTGAGAGAACGTCTGACATCCAGTACCTTACAAAGCTTACCATTGTGCCATGAATCTTTGTATACCTTATACAAATTTGAAAATATTTGCAACTGTTCTGTAATTAAAACTGGCTTTTTCAGCCTGAGAAAAGAATCAAATTATATCCCGGGTCATTAATTTACAGGAAATTATCAGAAGAAATAAGTACAGATGTATGGAAAGTAGATTAGTATAAAATTGCATGAAATTGAGGTAATGATATGATATAGGAGGGGAAACTGGGAGCTAACAACTAAATGTAGCAAGTTTTCTTTCTGTGGTAATGTCAATTTTCTAAAATGGGTTGTGATTAAGGATGGAAAATGTCTTGAGAAATTTTAAAGCATTTCAATATTACATTTAAAATGAACAAACAAATACTGCCTTTGACTAGAGTTCCCTGCTTCAGTATCTCTCTCAAGGACATGCTCCTAATTTTCTGTCCTCTTTCAAGGCAAAAAGGTAGAAGAAGCACTCTTTTCCAATTTCTTGAAATTGTTTGTAAGTAATATTCAATACTGAAGTACAGATTTCTGCTTTGAAATTTCATGTGCTGTCTAACTATACATTCTCTGCATCTCTCTACTTCCCTACTAACCTGAGAGTTTGTCCTAAATAACTGAGGATATAGATCAGAGCTGATACCACTTTGGAAAAGGTCAGAAAACACAAGGATACCTCATCCCACAATAAAACATTGTAAATACTTGACCTCCCTTTGACTTGGTGACTCTGGTGGCATGGTGGTTAAGGAGTTGTTTGCTAACATAAAGACACACATTTGAATCCAGCAGCTGCTCTGGAGGATAAAGAAGGAAAGACTCAAGTGATAAACTGTCTCTAGAAAACTGGAAAGTCAGCTATGACTCAGTTCCAACTTCATATTAAAAAACAACAACAATTTAGAAGACTGTCATCATCACTGTTTTGGGAACACTTTCCCTCATGGCTATAAACTGGATTACACTATTATTTCTGAGGTCCTAAAACTAATCATTCTGAGGTCCTAAAACTAATCATTCTCTAAAAATTCTATTTACAATTCTTCTACTTTCTTAGATTTATCACAGCTATTTTTCTATTATTCAATTCTAGTGATTTCTGATTCCTCCGTTTGTACCTCCATGTACTTCCTGCAAATCTACAGACATGCTCTTGTTTTACACTTTTCTAAGAAGCTTATATACTTGATTCATTGTCTAATATATCCTCTCTGCACTGATACAATTCTCTGTTCTTCTCTATTTCTATTACAGGTTTAATCTGTGCTATGACAAAGGGTTTTTTTTTTGTTTTTTGTTTTTTATGCTTTTGAGCTTTGGTGTTGGAGTGCTGAGGGTACCATGGACTGCTAAGAAAACAAACAGATTCATCCTGGAGAGGGTTAAACCAGGCTGCTCCTTGGAGGCAAGGATTCGTCTGACATACTTTGGTCATGTTGTAAGGAGGGACCGGTCCTTGGAGAAGGACCTCATGCTTAGGAGGGTGGAGGGCAGGCACAGGAGGGGAAAGCCCTCTGGGAGGTGGACTGAATCGGTGACTGGGGCAATCCAGATGAGTGTGTCGGAGACAATGAGATTAGCACAGGACAGAGCAGAGTTTAGAGCTGTTGTACTATGAGTTGCAAGCAACTCGACGGCACATAACAACAACAAAAACAACATGACAAGTTATTCTACCACTTCAATATGGTGGGTATGTACTTATGTCAAAGATTGGCATAAGGAGGCAGATGATGGTGTCACAAAAAGAGCCATGTGAATAGATTACTTGTCAAAAGATATGAAGCAGATCAGGTGAAATGAAATTTTTTAATCAGTAAACTTTGAAATTCTAAATTATCTAAGTAGGCCCAAACTAATCAGTTGATTCATTTAAATGTGAAAGACAGAGATGACCCTATTATAGAGTGATTTTGTGTTTGATCGTCTCAGATGGTCACTTTTGGCTTTAAAGCCATAAATAGTTGTTGTTGTTGTTGTTGTTGTTGTTGTTGTTGTTGTTGTTTTTCTTGTGGCTGTTAGGTGGCATCAAGTAAACAAAAAAACTCCTAGTGACCCTGTGAACAACAAACTGGAAACATGTACTACCCTGTGCCATCCTCATCATCTGACACAGTAGATTTACTCAAGTGTCACTGTATCAATCTATGTAATTGAGAGGGATATTCTCTTTCATTTTACCCTCCATCTTTCCAAGCATGATGTCTCTTTCCAAAGGGATAGTATTAATTATTTTGTTGTTCTTTTAATATGTGCCAGAGTCGATTATAATTCATAGTAACCTTATCCACAAGCGTTCTGAACCCTGCCCTATCCTGTGCCAATCTCACTGCCTCAAACACATCTACTGTCATTACCCCAGTCACTGTGACAGTCCATCTCATCTGGGGTCTCCCTTCCCTGAACTATCCCTTTACCCTTCAAGCATGGTATTTTCCTCCAAGGACTAGAACCTTCTGGCAACATGCCCAAAGTATGTGAGATAGAACTAAAAACTTCTTGTTTTCATGGAGCAAAATTATTTCATCCTCTCCAATAGAGACTTGTTTGTTCTCTTGTCAATCCATGGTATTCCCATGCTGTTCCTCAACAGCACAAATAAAACGCATTGACTCTTCAACTGTCACCTTGAGTCATTCTTCTTTAGCCTTCCTTGTTCATTCTCCAGCTTTCACATGCATACAAAACAATTGAAAACACCATCACTTGGGTCAGATACAGCTTAGTCCTTAAAAATGACAACCATGTTCTTTAGCACTTTAAAGAGGTACCTTATAGCAGAATTGCTCAATGTATCATTTTGTTTCTTGACTGTTGCTAGGATGGGTGCTGATTATGGTTTCAAGTAAAGTGAAATAAACTTCAATTATTCACTGGTTGTTCTTTGTTTTTATAAATTTTGTACTAGTTTCTTTCTAAAATGATAATACTTTGTTTTCAAAAACAGATTCTTTCAATTTCCCTCACCCCCGACCCACAAAATTGTACAACCACATGATTAATCCCCTCAGAGGTAACATTTTTTAGGTTTGTTTGTGTTTAATGTTGTCTTTGTTTTTAGAAAGCAAGATTGGGAGACGGGAGAATGTGCCGCCAGACGGGAGAACGCCACCGCCAGACGGGGTTCCACCGTGAGAGGGGCCTGGAAGAGACCTGGGAAGAACAACAGCCAGCCACCTACCATAGAACTCCAGAGGAGCGAAGACTGTGAGACCCCACAGGAACGAAGACTGCCTGACACTGTGTGACCCCCTGCAACCCACACCTGTGTGACCCTTAACACACAGGGTGCTGCTGCATAAAACCCCAGCAGCGCCCAAGCCCCGCCCCCACCTCTTGGTGATAGTATCCAAGCCCTGTGCTACTTGCCCCCTAGTCCCTTGCTTTCCTCCCCTTCCCCCACCCCCCTTGCAGCTCCACAACCACACATCTCAACCCCCACCAAAGCCCTGTGACCTCAGGGCACCACCATGGATCCAGCCA
>NW_006399894.1:3864763-3867592 GCF_000299155.1 Elephantulus edwardii
AGGGTAGAGAGAATGATGCAGCAATGAAGGAATTAAAACCCAAAATCCCTGTAAATGTTCATTAAAACTAATAAAATTTAATAATAAAAAAAAGCAAAGCAAGATTGGGTCATCTGAATGTTGCCAGTTATTAATAAATCTTCCTCCAAATCTGATTCTGTGTTAGCATTGTAAATCTTGTAATTAATATAGGCCTTTTACTCTTTCTGTCTCTCTTTTCTGAATCTGCTAGAGTATTTCAGAAGACTTTTGTGTGGTCTTGATTTTTGGCCCTATGTTAGAAATAATAGTACAGAATGTTAAAGCTCAGATTATTTTTACATTAAGGTGTTATTTGAAGACTAGATTTAAATCCAAACCTGAAAAGGCAGTACAGTTAAGTGAACACAGAACATAGTATAGTAGAATGACTAAGTAAATGGATTAGACTAGAGGAAATAATTTATTCCAAGTAAGTCTAGTAGTTTATTAGAGTGTTACTGTAAGTTTTTGTTATTTTAATGTTTCTTAAATTTAATGAATAATATATACTTTTATTCCACAGATAAACTACAAGTTTGAAAGGAATAAACCATAGAGAGAAAGTTTTTCACTTATTTAAATAATACTAAGTTACTTATACTGGATACTTTCTAATACACATTTGTAATCAATGTAAAGATTGAGAGATGACCTGTATTAAAAATAGAAGAAATAAGAGTTAAAATTGGGAGTAGTAGAAAGGAACTATATAGTGATACAAATGTATTTAACTTTGCTTTACTTGAAATTTCAATTTGAATATTAATGTAATACTTCATGGCAATGAGGATTTAAATGTATATTAAAGGAGGATATGAGTTGTAAAAGCAAACAGATTCAATTGAGAAATATTTGCTAAAAGGCACCAAACAGGGAAAAAATGTCATCCAATTTTAAGTTTGTCAGGGAATAAATCTGATAGAGAGTTATTGTCAGGGACAAGTGACATTATATGTGTTATGAAGGCTTCAGGTGTTTACCTCCTATAAAAGCTAAAAGTTATTTTACCAAAAATAATTTGAAATAAAAACAATGTATGTGTCAATTTGCTAAGAAGTTCATTACTAGATAAATTTATACAGCCAACTTAAAATTAATGCAACACATTAAGGATACAACAAATAAAGAAACAAATAGAGAGAACACACACACACACACACACACACACACACACACACACAGAGAGAGAGAAAGAGAGAGAGAGAGGCACCAAAGTACCAATTCCATGAACTTACACCCATGCATGTTACTCAGGAAGAGCTCCTTATTCCTTTATTCTTGCATTAATGCAGATTATAAAGCTTAGAAATTTGCAAGTCTAGATCATGACTTAAAAGATATTCAATATTCTCTAGTGTAGAATAGGGAGCTCTGGTGGCCAATATAGCTTCTTGCATTTTCTGGCTTCTTAAGACCAGCTACCTATTCTTAAGAAAGATGGCCACATAGAATGTATGAATTATAGAACAAAACCATTGATAACTGCATGCAAAGAAAATTTTGCTGAAGATAATCTAGCATGGCTGGAACAGTACATGGGCAGAGAAGTGCCAGATGTTCAAGAGGTTTTTAGAAGAGGCTCCAGTACTCAGGATGTGATTGCTTGTGACAGATGAACCTGGCTCTAAGAAGATCTTAAGAATGTCTATCTATGTTTTATTGACTATGCAAATGTATATGACTGTGTGGACCATAAAAAATTATGGATAAAGGATAACATTGAGGAGACTTGTGCTCATGCAAAATATCTATATTTAAACCCAGAAACTGTTGTCTGAGTTGAACACAGGGATATTTTAAGGTTTAATATCAGAAAGGGTGTGCACCAGTGATGTATCCTTTCTCTATATCAATTCAGTATGTATACTGAGCAAATACTTTCTGGAACTGGCCTCTATGAAGATAAATGTGGCATCAGGATTAGAGGAATATTCATCATCAACTTGTGTTATGCAATATGACATTATTTTGCTTGCTCAAAATGTGGAGGACTTAAAGCATTTGCTGCAGAAGATCAAGTACTATATTCTCAGTTGTGAATTACATCTCATTCAATGTTAAAGGGAAAAGGACCTCGCCATGGGGTCAACAGAAAACATCAAGATAAATGGAGCAAGAATTGAAAGTGTCAATGATTTCATCTTACTTGGATCAAAAATCAATGCCCTTAGTACAAGCAGGAAGGAGATTAGGAGTCATAATGCAATGAATAATTCCACCATTGGAGATCTCTTAAAAATACTTATGAACAATGATATCAGTTTAAAGACTATCGTGTGCATGATTCAGACTATGTTTTGTTGTTTGTTTGTTTGTTTTTTAATTACCTGCAATACAAGCTGGACAATGATTAAGGATGATCTGAATAATTGATGTCTTTGAGTAGTAGTGTTAGAAAACAGTAAAACAAACAGATATATCTTGGGAAAAAGTACAACCAGAATACTCCTTGGAGGCAAGGATGGCGAGACTTTGTCTTTAAATACTTATTTCATACGTTGGACTTTGTTTATGAAGTAAGCCATCAAACATGCTATAGAACATTGGTGAGCCTTGAAAATACTATGCTAAGTAATACAACCTAGTCATGAAAGGACAAATATTAATTAAAAGTCAAAGTCTAGATATCACTTCCAGAATAAAAAGAAGGAATCTCAGTTTAGGAAAACTGATGTTCTGCTTAATAGAAAACTGGCAATACAAAAACGAACTCAAGGTGGATCATGGACCTAGGACTAAAACCAAGGACTATAAAATTCATTACAGAAAAGCTAGGAACAACACTAGAAGTCCTAATCCACAACATAA
>NW_006399894.1:3868962-3874475 GCF_000299155.1 Elephantulus edwardii
AAGCACTGTGGCATTTGGACAAGAATAAACTGGGAGGAGTGTAGAGAGAATAGTGCAACAATGAATGAATGGAAACCCAAAATCTCTGTAAATGTCTATGAAAATTAATAAAATATAGGAAAAAAAAGAAAACTGGTAATGGATATCAGTGATGGTTGCGCATTAAGGATTTAAGGAATGTCAATGAATTATATATGCGAAAAATGTGAAATTGGAAAATGTGAGATATATATGGATTTCTAGGTAAGAGAAAGAAATATTTAGGGAGCTCTGGTGCTTTATTCCCAAGGGAGTTACATGGCTAACCTAAAAGACATGTCTCTCTGGTAGTTTGAAATCACCAGCTGCTCTGAGGAACAAAGATGGAAATTGTCTTATGCTTTATAGCCTCAGAAACTGGATGATCAGTTATAAGTCATCTTTTAAACAATGAAAATGAGTAATATATAGTCGTTGCTGTTTGTTTTTATATGCCATTGAGTCAACTGTATCTAGTAAGTACCTTACTTCTGAAGTCTTCTCTATCCTGAGCCAGTCTCACAGCCTCTGACACACACATCTCAATTACCCCCGTCCCCAGTTACTGTGTTTATCCATCTTTCATCCTGAGTCTTTCTCTCCTAAACTGTCCCTCTACTCTGCCAATCATGATGTCCTTTTCTGAGGACTGATCTCTCCTGGCAACATCCCCAAAATATGGATCCAGAGCTTTATAATCCTTGCCTCCAAAGAGAAACAGTTTCACCTTCTCAATGACAAACCTGTTTTTTCTCTCAGCAGTTGATGGCATGTTAAATACTCTTCTCCAGCACCACAACTAAAATATTTATGATGATTAAAATCACAAAACTGAAAATAATGACTTGTGGAAATATTTATTTGAGTTGTTTATTTTTGTTGTTGTTATTGTTATGTTCTGTTATGTTTTGTATGACCCATATTGATCCTAGGAACCACACATTTGAACTGTTTTATCCCATGCCATCTTCACAATTTCTGACACATGAGAGCCTATTGTGCTAGCCACCATGTCAATTCACCTGGTTGAGGGTGTTTCTCTCCTCCACCGACCATCTGCCTTTCCTAGCATCAAGTCTTTCTTCAGGTCATAGCCTTTCCTAACAACATACCTGAAGGATGTGAGACAAAGCTTTATCAAAGTGCAGGAGCACTTTGGCTGGACTTTCTCCAAGATATATTCATTCTTTTGCAAATATCCAAAGATATGCAGTACTATTCTCCAACACCACAGCTAAAAGGCATAACTTTTTCTTCTATTATTTTGAATCATTCTCCAGTTCTCAGATGTATAGCAAGTCATCAGAAAGACCATGGCCCAAATCATATTCAGCTTAGTCTTCCAACTAATATCACTGCTCCTCAGTTATTTGGAGAGATCTTGGACTGCAGACTTTCCTAGTGCTACATATATATCTCCTGATTTCCTGACTGCTGGTACAAAGGATGTTAATTGTAAATCCAAACAAGATGAAAGCACTGGCAATCCTTCCTTCACCTATCATAATGTTCCCTACTGATGTTGCCAATGAGTATTAAAATAAGCTTTCTTGATAATCTCTTTTTAAACTATGCTATCTTGTATTAGGTATATTTTTGTCTGTATGGAAATGTTGTATATGCCTGTAATAATTTAATGTTAGATTGTATGATTTATTTAATACATTTTTTAATATAGTTTGGTAAAGCACAACATATATTAGCAGAAAATTAGTTATAGTATAGAAAGTTTCCCAAGACTTTTATAACATAAAGCCCCAAAACAGCTCTGACTACTATTGTGAGATATCCAACGGTATGGACAATGCATTTTGGTTTAATACAATGCATATAATGAAAATTATCATAATCATAAATAAATGAATAAATAATAAACTCATAAATACAAGAAGCATTAATAATCTTATCACTGTTTCCTTTTATATTTAACTATAACACTATGTGCTGAGAGAAAAAAAAGAGCACTCATCTTGGAGAAGGAGTCTTACAGTGGGATTAAAATATGACCAACACTATAAATAAGATTCGGACTATACAATGAAATGTTAGGTAAGTCTACGAAGCCATATAATACCTTCCAAATGGATCTAAAAATTAAGAACAACACTGTAAGAACTAATGAATCTTGAAAAATGTAACACACATGTTTAGAATCTATCTTTCCTTTTATCTCTATTTTGAATGGTTTCTGCAAACATAATTAAAGTTGATACGCAAGATAATATAAAAATTCAGGGGAAAAGAGTAACCAATGAACAATATTTATCAATCACACCACATATAATTCCCTAAGTAGGGGTTACAAAGGTTTGTAGTCAAGTCATGAATTCATTTAAAAATATGAACTGCATGGTACAAAATTAATGAAAGAAATGAGTCCAGGATATATCCTTCCTGTCTCCTTTCCTTTTCAATATATATGCTAAATAGGTCAATCAGGATGCTGGACTTTATGATAAAAAATATGGCATCAGGATTAGAAGTAGACTAATCAACAACTTGTGTTATATAGATGATACAACCCTGCTTGCTGAAACTGAAGAGAATCTGAAGTTTAGGCTGCAGAAGTTCAAAGATTGAACCCTTCAATATGGATTGCATCTCAAACATCAAGAAAACAAAGATCTTGATGACTAGGCCAACTTGAAGTACCATGATAGATAGACACAAGACTGAGTCTGTTAACAATTTTGTCTTGCTCAGATCCACAAGCAACACTCTTGGCAGCAGCAGTCAAGAAATTAATAGACCAGTTGCTTTCGGAAAATCGGTCAAGCACCTTTCCAGAGTGCTAAAGAGAAACAATATCAGTCAAAAGACTGAGGTTTCCCTTATTCAGGTCTTCTCAATTGTTGGCTACACATCTTCAAGCTAAACAATGACTAAAGAAGACAGAGGAAGAATCGATGTTTTTGAGTTGTGATGCTGGAGAAAAGTATTGACCATACCGTGGACTGCCAGGAGAACAAACAGGTCTGTTGTAGAGATGATGAAAACAGGTTGCTTTTTGGAGGCAAAACGTTTGAAGTTCCATTTCAAATATTTTGGGCATGTTTCCAGGAGAGATCAGTCGTTGGAGAAAGCCATTCTGCTTGGAAGGGTAGAGGATCAGTAGAGGAGATGAAAACTCTGGAGGATATGAATTGACATTGTGACTGTGGTAACGGGGCCAGGTGTGTCAGAGACGGTGAGGTTGGGTAAGAATATAGGAAGAGTCAGTGCCACTGTTCCTAGGGCTGTTATAAGTCATAATCAACTCGATGGCACATAGTAACAGCAACAACAATAAAGAGCCTAAATCTATAATCTGTTCCTTCAAAGTTTGTCTTATGGAAGAGCTCACGAGCATATTGGTCTTAATTCCAGTAATAGCAGCAGTGACAGCAAAGCTGTCTTCTGTCTCACAGAAGGATTAATGATCTTGAACACTTCAGAGGCCATTGAGAGCCTAGCAAGGTTTGAGACTTTGTCATAGCATGTGTGATATGACCAGAGTCCCAGAAAATCAATGGCCACTAAAGTTAGGCATATCCAATTTGTTGGGCACCATGTCCTCTTACATGGCCCAGCAGCATCTCTTAGTCCCCTACTTATATTGCATTTGTACTAGTATCTTTATTTGCATAAATCACCATATGATTATATATTTTATCTACTCAGTTACTGTATATCTAACACTACTCATTTGTTTACACCTCTTAAGTAAAAAAAAAAAATAAATATCTATTTTTCTTTCCTATGCATATAATTTGGAAAACAAAACAAGCTTGGAAGCACAAGTGGAATCCACTTCCGAAGTAGCTTGCCTCCGGAAACTCTATGAACTTAGAGAAATGATTAAAGTTATACAAGTGTTCAGGTCTTTCTTTTATAGGGTCACTATGAGTCATTTACAACTTGATGGCACTTAAAAACTGTTAAGGTTTCTAGTCCTTGGAAAATGCTATCATGTTGAGAGACCTGGAAGATCAGAGAAGAAAAGTAGATCCTCAACATGATGGATTGATACACTGACTGTAAAAATCGGCTCAAGCATGTCTCGAATTGTGAGCATGGCTAGGATAGGGCAAGAGTTAGATCTGTTGTTAAGAGAATTGATGTGAGTCATAGAAAGAGCTCTGTTGGCCTAGTGGATAGAAAGTTATGCTACAAAAACAAAGGTGGGTGCTTTTAATCTGACACCCTCAGGCCTGGTTTTTATTGTTTTCAGTCAAATATTCTTCTAAGAAGTACAGCACTGGTCTGTCAATTTGCTGTACAGAGGTAACTCGTGGTTGCTGTGATGGTAAACACTGTGACAATGATGTGTTAAATGTGATAATGGTTGCCCATGGCGGACAGTGTTTGATGTAGCTCTTAAATTAAAATAAGTTTAAAGTAGGAGTGGCATCCACTTCTAAAATAGCTCACATCTGGAAACTCTATGAACTTAGAGAAATGAAGAAAGTTATACAGGTGTTTAGGTCTTTTGTTCACAGGGTTGCTATGAGTCATCTATGACTTGGCAGCACTTAACAATAGCAACAATTCACATAGCATACATTCCAAAGCTCACACCTATTTTTAAGTTGCATATTTCGTACCCTTCATGACACTCATAACAATCCTCCTTCATAATATCTTATGTTAATGCAACTATGCTATTAGTTGCATGCTTAAAATGAAAGAAGAACTATGGTTTTGTTTTATATACTGCAAAACTGCCAAGACAGACAGTATTTATTAGCAAATTTCAAAGCAAGAAGTACCAGCTATATCCCTAGAAAAGGGAGGGAGGTGGAGGGAGTATGAATTTAGAAAACAGACCAGAAATTTAAATTAAGAAGGGCTACTTGGCACCATACAAGTGGAAGTGCTTGCTTCATTGCCAGCTTTCAGTGTTACCTCTTAGGGACAGATAAGGCTTTCTGCCACCCTGACTGATGCATAGAATCACAGACGTGGCACAGCATTAAGATCTTCATGACTACAAAAACATACTGCTTTAAAGTAAGATTTAACTGAGCTTAAATATAGAGCACAGCTGTCAAATCATACAGGGCTCTCTTCCAATCTGATATCATTAAAATGACACTTTCAGCTGATTGCAATTCGAAACGATAGGAATGCTGTTACTAGAAGAGATGGGTCAACTCTGGGTCAAAGCAGAAATTCATCTATTGTCTACAATAAAAATATTTTGCTTTAATGACCCAACAGAAACAAAATGTTGGTTATTTTAAGCATTTGATATACCTACTAAGTTTTGCTGGAATACTAAAGACTGATGTATAATAAAAGGATATATGCTGTAATATGGGATAACAGCATAAACTAGAAGGTCAAAAGTTATAAAGAAAAAGGAATATCATTATCAGATGAAATTTACAGGGAAAAATTATACTATCTAATCTTCCTCAGAAGGTTTATTCTTCTGGTATTTTTAAATATTTCCTTTTTTTATTATTGAATTTTATTAGTTTTAATGAACATTTACAGGGATTTTGGGTTTTCAT
>NW_006399894.1:3874820-3876387 GCF_000299155.1 Elephantulus edwardii
AGATGTATCATGGGGGTGTTGCAACCTAGAAGACACAAATTTGACTAACAAGTTATAAGTACATGAGTCAAAAATTATGGAAAAGTAAAAGAAAGGATTCTTTCATTGTTTTACAAACCCTCCCCCAGGTCCTAAATATTCTGTGCCTTTTCTTTATAACAGCATCTGAAAGAATAATGTTCTAGTGAAACAAAAAATATGATATGTTGTTGTTATATACTGTAGAGTCAGAAATGACCCATAGCTGACACTCCAGTGGGTTTTCAGAGGCAGTTAATTGCACAGGAGGAGACTGCCTGTCCTTCTCCCATGGAGCATCTGATGGACTCAATCTGTGTGCCTTAGAGATTGCAGCACAGCTTCTTGACACTGGGCCACCAGAACTCTTTAATGTGATATAAGTAATGATAAGTAAGTACTTATATAAACCTAATTGAAAGACTAGTATTATAAATCCACTTTTGAGGAAAATTTTCATAATTTTGAAAAATGAAGTGAGACACTGGATACTAGACTAAGGATTATCTAGTTTTGTTGACAGTCACAAAATGTTGATAGTGTTAATACTTGGAAGTTAAAAAGCATTCCAGACATACATATTGCATAATACTTTATATCCATATCAATTGTGTATTATTGTCCAGTAAATAGAAGTTCAATTCAGTGTGGATGAGTTGAAGCTGACCCTTCAGTGGGTTTCAGAGGAGATTTCCCATATCACAAGAAGAGATTATCTAGCATACTTTCTCAGGACAACTAATGAAGTTAAACCACATGCCTTTGGGGTGTTGATACAATTTCTTAGCACTAGACCATCAGAACTCCAAAGCTAGACAGAGAATTAACTTCTCTTAATCTCACAGGGAATAAATAGTAATTGAATAACAGATTTTTTTCAAGTTCATTCATTATAATTATATGTTTTTAAAATCATCTTACCCCAGTCAGAATAGCAAAATTTACCAAAACAGCAAGCAATAAATGCTGGCAAGGTTGTGGAGAAACTGGAACCCTTATTCACTGTTGGTGGAAGTGTAAAATAGTGCAACCACTGTGGAAAGCTGTATGGTGCTTTCTCAAAAAGTTGCAAATAGAGATACCATTTGACCCAGCCATTTGACCCAGCAATTCCATTACTGGGAATATACCCCAAAGACCCATAACTGACATCCAAGCACATGTATGCACACCCATGTTCACAATTGCAAGGAGTTGGAAACAACTCAGGTGCCCATCAACAAACGAACAGAAAGAGAAGCTGTGGTATATTCGCACAATGCATTGAAAAACAAGGAACTCATGCAATATTATTAAAAATGGGTAACCCTGAAGGACATTATGCTGAGTGAAATATCTCAGTCACAAAAGGACAAATACTGCATGATGCCACTGCTGCAAAATGGGACTGATATCAGGGTTAGGGTAAGACTGAGAAAAACTGGATAAATTGTATATACTGCACTGAAACAGATGAGGGAGAGAATAATTTAAAAGCAATGTATGATAGGGTATTATGGTTATCACAAGAGTCCACAATTAAGGTTGCATAGTGGAATGTACTTGGGGC
>NW_006399894.1:3876596-3880312 GCF_000299155.1 Elephantulus edwardii
CCTATACCTATATCTATATCATCTATATCTATACCATCTATATCTATCTCTTTATCTCTCTATCTCTCTATATAAAAGCTTTGTCAAGTACAGTATACACAGCAAAATGCAGTAGTCATTGTATCTGTGGAAATTTGATAGTGAAATCCAATGACATAGGCCAGAGTAAAGCCAAAGACTGACTATGGAACAGACCATCAAACTTTGGAGAGAAGTTTAGGTTGAAGATGAAGAAAATTAAACAACTCCAAGAGAGCCAAATTAAAACTATGAGCATATCTCACAAGAAGGTAGAAACAAGCTCAAAAAAAGGGTTTGGTTTATTGAATGTTAATAACTTAAAACCCAATGAGTTGTAGGACACCATCACTGATCTCACAGAAGCAAAAAAAGTAAAAGATCACTTAGAAGACAAGAAAGAAAAGATTGAATAAATGACAAAAAATTATGAAATTTGTTTTTAAATAAAGATTATAAATGAAAGAAATAAATTATAAAGTAAAATATATGAGATTTCATAATGTGGCTCAAGAAAACAAACGAATGTTACACTATAACATGCAAATAGCTGGTATTATTAAACCAGAAAACAATAACACATTCAGTATGCCTAAAGATGGAAGACATTAAGAAAAATTGAAGCCTCAAGTTACAACAATGAAGGATGTTGTACCATGAAGGAAGCATCAAAATAATCTGCAAGGAATACCCTGTCACTATACCAAAATGATTGGTTGACATTCAACAATTCCAAGAAGGGGAATATGATTTAAAACTGGCAGGATTAAAGACATAAATTCAGGTTTCATTGACGGATTACAAATTGACTGAATTCCAAACGAGATGTTTCAACAAACAAATGCAACACTGGAAGCACTCATGTGCTATGCCAAGAAATTTAGAAGGCAGCTCTCTGGCCAGCCAAATGGAAGCAATTCATACTTGTGTTCATTAAAAAGAAATGCGATCCAACAAAATAAAAAAAATTATTAAACATTAATATCATACCTGTTAAGGCCACAGAGCTGTTCTCCCTTCCTTTCCCAGAACAGCCACAGAAATTATCAAAGCAGCAGCTGCATCTCTGTTTATCATTGTTAGGGCTGCAAATCTATTCCTCCTCCCTTTCCCAGGATAACTATCTACAGCCCCTTGAACTGCTTCTTTATCTTGTAACAATCAGCTGCCTACATCTCCCCTCCCCAATTTCCTTGAAAGATGATATAAAACTCCATTCTAAGTAGGTGCTGAACTCTAGGTCAGCTTGACAATTTCTCCTCAATAAACTTTCTTTCTTGGCCTGAAGTGGGCTCTGTCCTACCTCAGCGTCCTTACTTTACCCAAGAAAAGTTTGCTCATAATAGTTAAATTCAGGTGCAACAGTACATCTACGGTGAAGGAAAATAAATTAAACCTGGAGCAAAAGAAGACGTCGAAGAAGTATTGGTAGTAGATGAATTTAGGCCAAAAGCAAAGAATGCCTAAAGAGATTTACCTGAGTTTTCTTAATTTTCAATGGCATTCACTTGTGTGAATCATAACAAATTACTGACAACATTGGAAATAGGGAGAATTATGAAACCCTTAATTGTGCTCAGGGAAAACCTGTATATAGAACAAGAGGAAATTACTAAAACAAAACAAGAGGATATAATATGGTTTTACATCAGGAAAGGAGTAAGAGTTGTATCCTTTCATCACAATTATTCAATCCTGTATGTTGGTCTAATTATCCAAGAAATTTGAGAATACGGAGAAAAACGCAGCACCAGGATTGGAAGAACACAAAAATAATCTATGATATGCAGATGGCAAAACGGCTTGCTGAAGACTTGAATCACTTACTGATGAAGATTTAAGACCAGCATCAGATAACCAATTGGTATGGATTATGCCTTAATAGAAAGGAAACAATAAAATCTAGCAACTAGGTTGATAAGCAACATTATAATAAAGAGAAAAGTCTAAAGTTATAAAGGATTCATATTACTTGGATAAATAATCAGCATTCACCATAGCATCAATCAAGAAATCAAATAATGTATAATCTTGGGCATATATGAAGAAGTTATCCTTCACATATAAAAATAATTGTGTTGGCATAGTTTGCAGAGATTTATGCTGATAATCACGAGTGCTATTTTTGGTGGCTTAAATCTGCTAGTCATTATATAAGAGAAAGATAGGTGGTCTCTTTTTATGTGATTTAAAGCCTTGGAATCTTAGTACAGGATCAGATCAAACTTGGCAGCACATTGAGCGAGAAACACACACATACACACATGCACACACACACATACACGCATACACACACCCCAACAACCCCAGAGAGATAGAGGGATTGAAATACCTTAAAAGGTCACACATCAATTATCAATTTGAGGACAAGTATAAACCTGCCCTGAGCCATGGTCTTTTCAATAGCCTCATATGCCCTATTAAAGCTGGACAAAGAATATAGGAGACCAAAGAAGTTACGTATTATGTACAAATTGCATTAGGTAAATCTGTTATCAGGGACCTTTCCAGAGAACTGAGAAGCAACAGAGTCAATCTACAGAAAAATGTGTTTGATCCAGGCCATGGTCTTTCCAATTACTTGCTATGCATCAGAGAGCTGGACAATGACTAAGGATGACAGAAGAAGAATTGATGCCTTTGAGTTGTGGTGGTGAAGAGCCTTGAACATACCATGGACTGCCAAAAAAACCAAATAGTCTGTCTCTGAGAAGGTGAAACCAAATTTCTCCTTGGAGGCTAGATTTTGAAGGTCCATCTCACATACTTTGGGCAGGTGGCCAGGAGGGACTCATCTTTGGAGAAGGATGACATACTTGGAAAGGTGGAGGGACAGCGCAAGAAAGACTCCAATGAGGATAGATTAATGACTAGGTCAATGGGGGTAGGTGTGTTGGAGTCAGTGAGACTGACTCAGGACAGGGCAGTGTTCAGAGGTATTGTACATAGTGTAGCTTTCGACTCAACAGCACATAACAATAACAACAAGTTATGTATCTTTTTTTGTGGTGTTGGTGATGAATACTGAATCACTGGTGGTGTAGTGCATAGAATGTTAGGATGCTAAACAAAAGCCAGCAGTTCTAATAAGTCAGTTGCTACATAGAAGAGGTATAGTCTCTTTCCCGTGTACAGATATATTTATAGTCTCTAATTATCATTTCGCTAATGCAAAACCTATACTTGGACCAAGAGGTCAGAACAGAGCAAGGAGACACTACATGGTTCAAAATCAAGAAGGGGATCCATCAGGGATATATTCTGTCTCCATACCTTTTCAGTCTGTACCCAGAACAGATCATCCGAGATGCTGGGCTGTACGTGAAAGAATATGATATCAGGATTGGTGGAAGAATCATCAACAACCTGCGTTTTGCAGATGACACAACCCTGCCTGCTGAAACTGAGGAGGACCTGAAGCGCTTGCTGCAGAAGGTCAAGGACTGCAGCCTCCTATATGGATTGAAGCTCAATATCAAGGAAACAAAGGTTCTCACCGCTGGGTCATTTGGCAGCATCAGTATAGATCGTGAAGAGATTGAGATAGTTAACAGTTTTAGTTTACTTGGCTCTACAGTCAACACTCTTGGTAACAGCAGCCAGGAAATCAGGAGGTGAATTGCATTGGGAAAGTCAGCTGTGAGGGACCTCTCAAGAGTACTGAAGAGCAACAATGTCAGGCTGGAGACTAAGGTGAG
>NW_006399894.1:3880412-3908091 GCF_000299155.1 Elephantulus edwardii
GTGAATTGCATTGGGAAAGTCAGCTGTGAGGGACCTCTCAAGAGTACTGAAGAGCAACAATGTCAGGCTGGAGACTAAGGTGAGCCAGATCTGGGCTATACTCTTTGCAATTACATGCTATGCATCAGAGAGTTGGACAGTTAATAGGGTTGATAGAAAGAAAATTGATGCCTTTGAGCTGTGGTGCTGGAGAAGAGTATTGAATATACGATGGACTTCTAGGAGAACAAACAGGTTTGTCCTAGAGAGGGTGAAGCCAGAGTGCTCCTTGGAGTCAAGGATTCTGAAGCTTCGTCTGACATACTGTGGGCATGTTGCAAGGAGGGACTGGTCTTCAGAGAGGGACATCATGTTTAAGCGAGTGGAGGGACGGCGCAGGAGAGGAAGACCCTCGATTATATGGATCTATTCTGTGATTGAGGTGGTGGGAATGAGTATGTCGGAGATAGCAAGTATGGCACAGGATAGAATGGCACTTAGGGCTCTTGTCCATAGGGTCGCTATGAGTTGCAAGCAACTCAATGGCACGTAACAAAAACAATAACCTATTTTGGAGGAAGTATAACCAGAATACTCCATGGAATTAAGGACTGGCAATATTTTAAGTTATCAGGAGGGATAAGCTCCTAGATATGCCCAGTAGGCTTGGAAAAACAAAAGGTCTGCTAAATGAGGGAAATCCTTCAAAAAGTGAGAACAGCATAATGGCAACAATGGGTTCAAGAGTATAAAAATATTTTAGGATGATGCAGAACCAGTTTTCTTTATTGTTGTGTGCGGAGTGATACTAGCTTGATGTATTTTAACAACATTTTATTAAGATCATCTTAATTAGCTAACTATAATTACAGCATACAGTGTAAGAAATAAAGCAATCTAACCATGTTAATTAATTTTAAGTGTTTATTACAAGAATAATAGAATAATAAATCTATTATAAAAAATAAGAACTTAGTTGATATTTTTAGGGTATTCCTGTTGGATATGAGCATTAATGGTCCCAACCCTATCCAACATTATGTTCCTATTCTGTCAGTAGCTTCACATGCTGTTATAAGCTTAATTAACCGTCTGGCTGAAAACAAACTTGGATTCCTTATTGTAATATCTAGGCAAGTACCTTATTAGAAGTAGTAACACAATGAAACTTTTTATGTTATTCATGTAATGAATGTGCACTTTTTAAATAATTATACTCTTTTAGTCTAACTATCTTGTAAGTATATGGTTTGGCTTGACAACAAAGAAGTTACCAAAAGTTAATTATCTCAAAATATGTGTTGCTTGAATTATTAGATTCTATTAGCTGTATGTTTTGTGCAATTATATTTCTAGAATAGTTAAGGAAGATTTTAAGCAAGAAAAGAAAAATACAACCATTAGGTAAAAGATTTTAGACTAGTCAAATCTCACAGGTGCATTGATAGTGGCAAGCTTCACTTCCAACCCACAGGCACGTGATTTGAATCCACCAGCTGCTCTACCAGAAAACAAGGAATAGTCTCTCCTGGCAATTTACTAACTCTGAAAATCCTGCTGAAGTGTCAGCTAATAACAAACTAGTCACATAGGGATCAACTCATTATTAGCAAATTATTTAGACTTTTTAATTGATATTTTAAAATCAACTCTCCTTAAAATTGGCAAAATTAAAGACTGCTATTAGCTACATTCTTATCTGACTATAAAATAAAAAAGTGTAAAAAAGATACTCTACTAATTAAAGATATACAATATAATTTATTTTCTCTCTCCTAAGCTAAACTTGTCTTTGTGTAGTTATCTTAGTTGATAATTTAGGTTTAATTGGAAAATAATTTTACTTTAAGACTAAGGAAACCACAATAAAAATAATATTTTATTAAAAACTAATACTAAATTCAGAGCATTAATTCTATAAGGAAAATAAATCTTTGTTATAAGTTAGGGACTTTTTTTCCTTACAGTGGAGTTGATGTTGAAATTGTTAATAAAATTATATACAGAATCATATCGAAATTAATAAAATGAAATACAAGTAATAACAATCATAAAATACACTAGATACATATTTGTAAGCATCAGACTCACTAATCCTACTGCAGCTAGATGAGAAGCTGAAGTGTGAAAATTGCATCTAGAGCAGGCAGAAGAAACCCTTTCCATGAACATGCTGAAATGTAGTGTGTAATGTCTGCTTAGGATGAAGAAAAGCATAAAGACCAACCGGGAGGCTGCCCACAAGGTTGTGGTGAGTTTAGCATCAAAGGACTGAGGTAGTCTTTGTGACTTAGAGGCAAATACTCAAGTCAAGCTGGGGTTTACAAACAATAGCAGCCAGCATCAGCAGCCACCATAGAATAACTCATAGTTTGAGCAATGACCTACATACAGTCCTTTTTTCATATTATTAATATGATTAACTGATAGCTGCAGAAGTGTCATTTTTTCATAGCAATATCAAGGGTTTTAAAAGAACCTTCATTTGGGAAACATATAACATCTGTTGTAAAGCATCAGATAACTATAATTGTAATGTTTAATCTACTTAAACTTGACTAGACTGGAGATTATTATATTATATTATCTTTATTATACATTATGATATTATATGTGTTCTATACATAATTTTAGTTTTCATAAGATAGTAAACCTTCCTGTTTATTCGAAATAGAAAATAGAAAATCTTGACATTATCGTACATGTATAAATTATTCAGCTAAGTAAACATCATATTAAAACTAACAATTGTCACCAAGTTAGTCTCAGTCTTTGGCAAAGTATATATCTTATGAGGGCAATTTTGCTCACATTTCATCACAGGTTTTTCAAATGGCTGGTTTTTTAGAAATAAATCATGAGGTCTTTGAAGACTTTTCTGGATAGATTGAAACCACTAAACTTTTACCTAATAACAGAGTATAAAGGGAAACAATTAGCTGTTTGAGCTGCTCATTACTAAATAAACTTCTCATTATCCAAATTTACTTTACTTTCTTTGGTTAAATTAAGATAATTTGCAAGTATTAAATATTAAATAGGATATATAAAATACATCCCACAGAAAAGTAATCCTGATACTTATAGTTTAAGGAGACTTGATGATGTGTTATGTTAAATGTCTTAGGTTATTGTACATAGGTTCGCTATGAATGGCAAGCTACTCAATAGCATGTAACAACAAGTTAAATGTTGGGTGGCTGACGAATAGTTCAGTAGCTCTAACTCATCAAAAGCCCTATGAGCAAAAAACAAAGTAATCTGCTCACAGTATTATCTGTGTCCTCAGAAAACCAGTGTTGGGTTGTGACAATTAGAACCAATTCAAGGATAGAGTTGGTTGACATATGAAATTTAAGGTTATCATAGATATGTTGCTCTCTTGTTGTTGTTGTTGTTGTTAAGTGCCATAGATTGGTAGATGACTCATAGCGATCCTATGAATGAAAGACCTGAATGCACTGTTCATAGAGTTTCTGGAGGCAAGCCATTTTGGAAGTGGATGCCACTCCTGCTTCATATACATAGAGGTGAACTTAATTGATTTGAACGTAATAGGTTTTAACTTTATAGTTCTTACCATAGTCAAAATAAAACAACTGTAATTAAGTAGATTCCAAATTATAATGACTCAGAAATAATAATAATCATTTCCCTTATGTAGATGGGTAAAACTCTCCAACTCTATAGTTTGCAGCTAAATATTTTAACCATTATGTTGGCAATAAGGCTCATCCTTTTGATGAAGTTTATGATTGCAGTAAGTTTAGTAAGGAAAGAGCAATCCTATTTTATAATCTTCACATGAAAAAGGTTTGCCCGTCACTGTATTTTAACTGTTCTACAGTTTTAATTAAAAAAAGAAGAAAAAGAAACAGGGATTTGATTCCCTGATACGAGTTCTAGTGTTCTGATTCTTCAATTCTCCATCATTTTCAAGTAACTGACATTCAGTGTTTTAAATTCATATTGTTTCATAATTGGAAAACTGGATGATGCATTAAAATAAAAAAAAGAAATACTTCACAAAACTTTACTTTTGTATTGGTTAATTATTAAGTTATTCATTTACATTCATAAGATGTTTTATCTATATATATTAAGATAATAGAGACTGTGGAAGGAGGAGTGGCATCCACTTCCATAATAGCTTGCCTCTGGAAACCCTATGAGCCTGGAGAGAGGATGAAAGGCACCCAAGCATCGAGAACTCTCCTTCATAGGCTCGCTATGAGTCACCTGGGACTCGACAGCACTTAACAACAACAATAGAGACTAGACCAGTTAGCATTATACATTAGTGAATGAAAGTAGTCAAAATTCTTTCTTAAGGGGAAGAGACAATTTAGTAAATTAGATAGAAATTAATTAACAAAATATTTGCATAAAAATAGGTTATTACAACACTGATATGGCTAGGTGAAAATAACAGATTGTGATATAGCAGTATATAACAGAAAGCAGGCTTTACAATACAGTGAAGAAAAAATTCCTATGAAAGAAATTATTAAGCTGGAGAAAAAAAAGTAAAAGTTCTTTCTAAGCTGGGATAACTCTACTTAGGAAAAAGACTTGGGAAAAGCATGTTTCGTATTTCAAAAACTCATATATTGTCTCCCATCAAAGTGATTTGGTTTTTACATTAAAGCTTTTACAGTGATCACTACAGATAAAAGAGAGGAGAAATACAGATAGTAATTACCCAGAAGTATAAGCACACTTGTACTTCTCTAATCAACTGCAAACAAGATTCTGCTGACTATTATCCAAAATGACCTGAACAGAAGATCAACAGAGAACTGCCAGAACTGTCTAAAAACTGCACTGAAGAATTGAGAAACCAAAAACAAACAAAAAGCATGCCAAATTAAAATATGTAAACAGAAGATTTCAAAGGACAGCTCGGGAGGACAAAACAGTTACTGGGATGTATGGAGAACTGGAATTGAAGAATATAAAGGAAAGCACTTGCTCTGCATTTGTCAAGCTAACAGAACTAAAAATAAAAAAAAAAATTAAGTCTTGAGTCACAGTATTGAAAGTTGATATGGACCCAAAAAACATCAAAAGAAGGTAGAGGAAATACACAGAATCATTGCACCAGAAAGAAGTAATTAGCCCTGAAAAAGTTCAGGAACTACCATACGAACAGGAGCCAATGGTAATGGACAAAGAAGTGGAAATTTAATCCCATTTAATGGGATTCCCAAGGCTATACAACTCCTTTAAATGTTGTGATAACACATTTGTTACCATTTGGTCTAGGAAGACATTCTATTCAGTAAACCTCTACTCAATTACCTTATGCTCACAAATAGTGTCCATTCATATTGTGGCTCAATTCACAAAAGTTTAAACCTTGAGATGTAAACGCAAAATTCATCATCAAAATTGAGAAGATTCTTTCCAAACTACCAAAAGAAAATAAGTAAAAATTATAAATCTACAATAACGAAATAATCAGGCTCTACTGCTGCCTAAATCAACCTTCATTGGTTTCTATGGTTCAAAATCTTACTTGGATTCCAAATAGGACTCTCATTTGGTAATTGAGTTGTGCACTTAAAAAGCTATTAAGACAGTTTTTTTAAAAGATAATTAGTTGAGGTCTAGGCACTAGAGTGATCACCCTGACTTTTCTTTGCAAAGGACAATGAGGATATCATGTATCAACAAATAAAAGTAAACTTCTGCATGCTCAGAACTCCAAAGTACTCTGTTGACTTGAAAAGCTGTAAGTTCATTGTTAAGGTTTTATATGTTTCCTCTCTAATTAACAGTAGAGGATATTTGTCAACTACAAAGGCAAATCATTTCTCTCTTTCTCAAGATGCATCTATTTACAGGGCGGAAAAGTCTCTAAACACATTTTAGTTTTATGCACTCATATACAACCCTCTATAATTTCTATCCGCTCTATCTCAAAATGTCCTTCAATTTAAAACAAATACTCTCAATTATTTCCTTAATACTACTATCTCTATTTCTATCTTTGCATGTTCCTTTGACCCTGCTTAATCAAACCTTTAATTATAAAATTGAACAAAACTCTTTCTAGTATAATGAAAATTTCCATACTGTCTGTTTAAGGTAGGCAATATTCTTTTTTTTTTTAGGTTTCATCATATTGTTTATTATTTGTTGACTATACAGCATGATTTTCCTGAAGGGTATTAATTTATGCACATTGTTCAGATATAATTGTTAACACTATTTCTTTGCACTCTCAGAAGGAGTACATCGATTTGGACAATAAATGTTATGATTAGTCAAATTACTTTATTTTACAACGTTCCTTTTATTTTCTTCATTTGAACATTTATTCATGGCACCGTATTTTCTGGGTTTTGTTTTCATTTTTAATCAGAGGTCATACTCCTTTGTCAATTCCTCTTTACTCCCTCTATATAATTTGTCCTGACTCAAGTTTTATTCAGTTTACTCTGCTCTCTTGATAATCTCATCCAGTCTTAAGGTTTAAAATGAGTTATGTTTCTGGGAATTCTAGATATCTAGTCTAAATAGTTCTCCTGTATAAACTTAAATAGACAACCATACCTTTGAATATTTAATGGAGGTCTCAAACTTGTTATGTACTCTCGAGTCATCTACGACTCACAACAACCCTATGTCCAATAACTCTGAACCCTGCTCTATACTGAACCAATCTCATTGTCTTTGATACACCTGCCCTCATCAAAATATAGTCATACTTCAAACATAGTTTCTAATATTCACAATTACCACCCTGGTTTGAGACAACACCCTCTTTTCTTAATCTATTGTTTTAACAGTTTGCTTATTGAAGATATTTCTCTTTCCCCAAATCCAATTCTTAGCATTACACCAAAATAATCCTATGTATTTTTTAATATTTCATCATATAAAAAGTTTCAAAGTGAGTTGATATAGCAAATTTCATTCTAAGAAAAAAAATTTAAAAAGCCTTATCTTACTTCTTGAACTTCATTTACTACTTCACCTCTCCCACTCCAATGCATTCGAGCTTTTTTGTTTTTGGTGCCTGGAACATGTTAAATATGATGTTACATTTTAGTTTTGCCATATGCTACTTGTTCCAGAAAGTTCTTTATCAGGGTAAACTGAATCCTTTGCCTTATTTAATGTTTGACACAAACAATTAAATTCTGAGAATATATGCTTCTTTTAACTACTATATCTGAATTATCTGTGCCTTCCCAAACTCAATTATTATTTTTCATTTTGCCTTTCTGAGGCATTCATTACCATCCAATATTATAGCTTCTTGTTGTTGTTGTTGTTGTTATGTCCCGTCGATTCTCTTATGATTCATAGGGACCCTATGTACAAGAGCCCTAAACCCTGATCTGTCCTGTGCCAACCTCACCGTCTTTGACACATTCCCACAACACCAATCATAGAATCGATCCATCTCATCAAGGGTCCTCCTCTCCTATGTTGTCCCCATTCTCTCCCTTTCCAAGAACTGGTCCTTCCTTGCAACATGTCCCAAATATTCAGATGAAGCTTCAGAATCCTTGCCTCAAAGGAGAGACCGGCTTCACCCTCTCTAGGACAAAGCTGTTTGTTCTCCTAGCAGTCCATGGTATATTCAACCACTCCTGCATCACAGCTCAAAGGCATCAATCATCTATCAACCCTAGTCACTGTCCAACTATCTGATGAATAGCACATAGTTGCAAAGACTATAACCCAGATCATGTGCACCTTAGTCTCCAGCCTGATGTCGTTGCTCTTCAGTACTCTTGAGAGGTCCCTCACAGCTGACTTTCCAATGTAATTCATATCTTGATTTCCTGGCTGCTGTTACCAAGAGTGTTGACTGTGGACCCAAGCAAGCTAAAACTGTTAACTGTCTCAATCTGTTCAGCATCTATACTGATGCTGTCAGTTGGCCCAGTGGTGAGAATCTTTGTTTTCTTGATGTTGAGTTTCAATCCATATTAAAGTATAAGAAAGAAAATAATGTAATAACACATAACGACTAAAAAAAAAATCAGTAAAAGCCTTCAAATCCATTGGCAGTGAGTCTATGCTGATTCATAGATGACCTATCTGTAAACTGCCAAAGCTGTAAGCTACATGGACATAGACTATCTATTATTCTCCTAATGAGCCTTAGTGGATTCAAATCACCAGAGAGATGTGGTCTTTGACTTAGCAGCTCAATTTTCTGCAGACTATACCATAGAGATCCACTATTTAGGAAATAACATTTATTTAAGATCCAGAAGTGAATATTATTATTAAATTCAACTTTTTTAAGCACAAAGCTAAACTGCCTCTTGGAGAGAGTGAAATCAACTTTCTCCCTGGAGGAATTTGAGGTTTTGTCTCACATACTTTGAGCACATGGCCAGAAGAGACTGGTCCTTGGAGAAAGACATCATGCTTGGTAGGGTGGAGGGACAACCAGAAGAGGAAGACCCACAGTGAGATGGATTGATACAGTGACTGGGGCAATGAAGGGTTAGTGTGCCAGAATTAGTGAGACTGGCTCAGGACAAGGCAGGATTCAAAGTTGCTGCACATAGGATCACTATGGGTCGCAGGCAACACGACAGCACATAACAACAACAAGAACAAGTAAACAGAGAAGAGTAAGATTAAAGTCATCATATAATTCAGATTTAACTGACAAAATAGATAAATAACCTCAAGGTAACATTTTTCTCCAAGTACTATCCATTTTTATATGACAACAATATTCACACAGTTGCTTATGTCATATAATTAGTAAATATTCTTATTTCCTCATTTTCACATCTAACATCGAAGCCATCAGATACTTATACACTTTTAAAGTGTATCTTGAATGTACCATTTCTCATTACATTGATGGCTATTACTATAGTACTATTGTTCTTTTTAGTTGCTGTCAAGTCTAGTATGAATCATAACAACTGTATGAACAACAGATTTGCACCTTATTCTGTCCCGTTCCAACCACACATCCCTGACCCATTTGAGCCCTTTATTGCAGTCATTGGGTCAATCCATCTGATTGAGCCTCTTCTACTCTTTTGCCGACCCTCCACCTTTCCAAGTATGATGTCTCCTTCCAATGCGTAGTCTGCCCTAACAACATGCCCAAAGTATGTGAGAAAAAACTTCGCCATTCTTTCCTCAAAGGGGTACTCTGGTTGCATTTTCTCCAAAATATATTTCTTTTTTTTTCTTTTTAATTTTGACAGTCCATGGTATATTTAGTGTTGTTTTCCAACAACACAGCCCTCAAACGAATTACTTTTTCTCTTGTTATCCTTACATATTGTCCAGCTCTCAAATATATAGCAGGTAACTGGAAATATTACGTCCTGAATAAGCCGTACCTTAGTGTGTAATTTAGTTATTGTTCATGAGGACTTTTATGAGATCTCTGAAAATGGGCTTTCCCAATGTATGATGCCTTCATATCTCCTGACTGTTAATACCAAGGATGTTGGTTGTGGATCCAAACAAAATGAAATCTATGACAATTTCAATATTTTCACCATCCATCATGATCTTGCCTATCGGCCCAGGAACATATTTTTCCTTGAAATTGAGTTGTAAGCAGTATTTAAGGCTGTATGTAGTCTTTGACTCTCTGCAGCTGACGCCTCAAGTTTGCCTCCTTTGAAGCAAGCAAGATTGTGTTATCTGAGTAAAGTAGTCTTCCTCCAATCTTGATTCCACAGTCTTCATCCTGAAGTCCAGCTTCTTTAATGATTTGCTCACTCTACATACTGAATAGTTAGGGAGAAAATATGTAGCTCTGACACAAAACACACCTTTAAAATTTTAAGCTATGCTATGAAGGAGAATTGATGCCTTTGAGCTGTGGTGCTGGAGAAGAGTATTGAGAATACCATGTACTGCAAGGAAAACAAACAGATTAGTCCTGGAAAGGGTTAAACCGGGTGGCTCTTTGGAGGCAAGGATTCTGAGGCTCCGTCTAAAATACTTTGGACATGTTGTGAGGAGAGACTGGTCCTTGGAGAAGGACATCATGCTTGGGAGGGTGGAGGGACAGCGCAGGAGGGGAAGGCCCTCTGTGAGGTGGGATTGATTCAGTGACTCGTATAATCGGGATGGGAGTGTCAGAGACAGTGCATTTGGGACAAGACAGATCAGAGTTTAGGGCTGTTGTACATAGGGTCGCTATGAGTCGCAAGCGACTCGACGGCACATAACAACAACAACATGTTCGGACAGCAGCCTCTTAGTATAGGTATATGGTATATAAGGCACATTTTTTTTTTCTAAGGATTTCCATGGTCCCTGAGCTGTTCTCTCATTTTATATCTTTACATTCCTAAAAATCCAGAGCTATATTTAAAGATACATAATTCTTTGTTCTAAACCTTTAAAAGTTCTTCTATCACATTTGGAATGAAACTTTCCTCCTTATTCAGGCTTGTTGATGCTGTTATATAACATCTAGTTGGAACAGCTCCACAGCTGACCCTCTGGTCATTTTTCAGAGGCAGTAACCTGAAGTGGAGGAGATTATCCGTCATTGTCTTTCAGGAGTTCCTGAAGGATTTGAATCATAAACCTTTGGGTTGGTAGCATAATTCCTTACCTCTAGGTCATCAGAGCTCCCTTCTAATCTTACATTATCTAGTCTCTCTAGTAGCATCTTCTACTAGTTTTCCTATTCCTCTTCCTCTCTAAGCACCCCTAGGCTTCTGACATCTCTGTCAGTAAGAGGCACTCATTTATCTCCTGGAAGTACTAAGTCAGCACTTTATTCAGTCTTTCCCAAAGTGTCGTCCTTTTGCCATTTATGTACTAATTAAATAGCACTTTCCCAGTGAAGTGATTTCCCTTCAACCCTAAGCCCTATAATTCTTCTGCCTGAGACATTCCTTGACTGCATGATAGCACACACGGCTATGTGAAATGAGATTACTTGTTTGTTTTTGTATTCCTTTCGTACTCTTCTAGAATGTAAACTTCCTATCAGGTACTCTGCACATCCACGGGTTAAATTCCAAGAACTGGAACATGAAGTGATACACATAAGGCACTCAAAAACTACTTGTGGATGGATACAGTGTAGCTCAATAAGTGCACAAAATGAAATATTTAGTCAGTAACTCTTCTTGGATCTCAACTATGTGCCAGAGAGAAAATGTTTCAGGGATTAACTTTATGATAGGAATAAAACACATTATGCTTAGGAAATGCACAGTTGATTTTAAGGGTCAATTATATAAAGAACTTCCATTAAAATATAATACTTTAAAAATAATAAATATTAATCTAACTGAGAAAAGAATTATTTTTGTAATTTTTTGTGTTGTTAAGAAATTTTCAGAGCAAGTAACTAAGACAAAGATATCATACAAAACAGAAGGTACACAACCCTGGGCAGAGGTAAGAAACACAGGTAAGCTTACTTGAAGCTTGAAACATAGTGTATAATAGATAGAGTATACAGAATGCCATCATAAAAAAATTGTGACTTGAAATTACACAAGAAAATGGAGTTCATATTTCCAAGAATATCTTATCATGCTTGTTGTGATGTAGCTGAAAAAAAGAAGAACAATTAAGAATGTATTGTTTCTATACAAATACAGGGGAAATATCTAAACAAGCTCGTGTTGAGACAGGTAACAATTAGTGGCACTATTGAGAGCTTTATAGAAGTAAATGCTAATGAACAGAATCCAGATTGGTTGCATATTGTGTATGAGGATTAGATTAGAAAACTCATTCTAAATTCACTGGTTTAGATACAAGGAAGCTGATAAATTGGTTTACAGAAACAACACAATCTAGATTGAAGAGTATATTAAAAACGGTGGAATAGATGGTATAAAACAGTATGATTTCAGATTTTATGTGTCTTGAATTTGAAATGCTTTCAGAATATTCAAGTGCTGTACTGAAATTGAATTTGAGTACATTCCATAGTTTCAGTGAAAGATATTTTTCCCCCGGTAATGTAGAAATTGCACTATTCAAGAATGGTTCAGGTGAAATAGTCCATGTAAATATAACCAAAATGCTGAGTGTGCATTATTTAACTCTTTAGCTCTTAAACTTCATTAAAATACTGGAAAGAGCAAACAGCCAGTGTGTAACAGATTAACAAGTGAATTGATGGGAGGAAATAAAGTAGTCTACTCTCTCAAAGAAGTCTGCAGTGAAATCAAGGTAGGAAAGTGACAGTAGCTTGAGTAGAAGGAAGGATGAGAAAGTATGGTAAGAAAAATCCATTAAGCAGTGAAAGCACAGGAAACTGACAAAGAAATACAGCACCACAATACCAAAAGGAAGGAAAGAAAAAGAAACATTTTATCAGAGAAGATGAATGGGCTTCTCAGAGACCAACAGTTTTAATCTTTCCTTTCCTGTTTCATTTCTGTTCTTTATAAAGAAATCTGAAGATGTGTTCCATATGATATTACTTCAGCATAGTGCTAGATTTCTTAAAGCTGTAGTCTCTCAAATTCCCTTTAACTATAAAGAAGAAAATAATAGAAATATATGATAATATACAGATAAGAAAGCAGTGATGTTTGCATTGTAGAAACAATTATTTTTTCTTAATTTAATCAGAAAGGACAACTTTTAAGGTAAGACCTAATACTCAGCTATTAAAAAGAATCAATACAGAGTATAATCTCAATATTTTTCTCAAAGGTTTTTTTTTTATTTCGTGAGCAATTTTATTCTCATTCATATGAAAAAATATATTGTAGCAATTTTACTGTAAAATATATGGCTTTCACATTTTGTTTTTTAAGAATCTTTATCCTACTTATTTTTAGTATCAATGACAGTTTCTAAATGATCATTAATTATGATTCTATAAAATCACTTACAGTTATATCCAGAGATTAAAAGTTGTTCTGCTTTCCAATTTTCTGAATGTTCTTGGAAATTATTCAGCATTCTTTGTAATAATTTAGCTATTTCTAACGAGTAGCTATGGAGTAGTCATTTTATCTAGACATTTTAAAAATCAAATATGGACAATATTCTCACTAAATCCTGGCTATAAAGGCATCCTTTCATTGAGCAGGTAAGTTGGTTCCTGTGCATTCAGTTCTTACTTTATTGCTGTTATCTGACATTGAGTTGAAGCTGATAGATAACAGATGCCCCACTAGGTTTTCAGTGACAGTAAGCTTCAGAGGAGTGGACTGTCCATCTTTCTGCCAGAGAGCCGTGTGCCTTTATGTTGTTAGTCCAGCTCCTCACCACCAGGCCACGAGAGCCCTTTAGCCTTTAGAAAACCTTATTTTAGTGCAAGAAAAAAAGGTTTCTGATGGCACAGTGTGTAACGTCTTTTCCAATACAACCTCTGAAACTTCCTAGATGGTCACCCTAAGTTTTACCTGATTTAAGAATTGTGTACTTTTTCTGTTTTATGGGGTTTAGTGGTGTAGTTCCCATCAAGCTATGCTGCTAATCTCAAGACTACACTTTTCTGGAAGTACAAATTCACCAGCAGGTCCTCCACTGAAGAAAGGGGCCCTTTCCTCTCATGCAAATTATATCCTCAAAAACGGAACAGAAGGTCAGCCAAAAGTCAGAACTGACTTGGTAGCGATGAGAAAGATGCAGAATAGTGCTTGAAAACTTTTCAGTGGCAAACGAATATGACTGTAATTAAGAATGTGTTGAGAGTGTAATTCTTAATAAATTAAGAATTGATTTAAATTTACAAATTCATCAAATTGGGCAAACTAACGTAACATTAAAAGGCAAATTCAATTTATCTAAGAGTGGAATGTTCCTAACCTGAGGACCTACGGTACTTGATTGCTCCAAAAGTTCTAATTACATATTGGCTGCAGAAAGAATGCAAATTGGGTGAGCAGAAGGACCGCTAGCACTACTTTTTGAGATTAATCAAGAGACTAGCTCCGATTCATGTAGTAAAAAGGTCTAAAATTTTCTACACCAATTGTACTACTTTATGTTATTACCTAATATATTCGGTTATATGTTTTCCATGTATCCTCTAATAATACTTGAATTTAATTTTATTTTCAGTTTAATCAATAATCTGGTGTAAACATGTACAATTATATATTAACTTTCTAGTATAAATATCTGTATTAAGAAAAAGAAATGAATATTATAGCTACTGTATTTGCACCTGTATTTTTTTTGCCCTAAAGGGAAATTCATAGCTTTATTACTTTGATAGCAAAATGAAAAACACTATGGAGGCAATGTTACTTTAATGAATCCTAAGATTCCTGTTATTATAATTAGTCCAGAAACCTATGTGTTTTGACTGGAAAATCTTATCAAATCATCTGCCTAATAATTATGATATACCACTAACCAGACCAGGAAGATTTTTCAAGTTACAGTGTCTGAAAGTAACTTTTCAAGTTAGAGTGTTTGAAGTTTAGTGGAAACTAAAAAAAAAATTAGGTAATTGTTTCAATTATATTAAAAGAAATATATCAGAAGCTCTGTTGGCCTAGTGGAAAGAAGCTGCACTGCAGTCCCAGAGGTATGTGGTTTGAATCCACCAAATGCTCTGCTGGAGAAGGAAGGGCAATCTCCTGTACCAGTCAGATCGGATTTGACGGTACACACACAAAAGAAGAAAGGAAAGAAGGAAGGAAGGAAGGAAGGAAGGAAGGAAGGAAGGAAGGAAGGAAGGAAGGAAGGAAATGGATCTATTAATTCCTATCTATTAATAAAAGAACTTTACTCGATATGGTACAATTATGGTATCTATTAGGCTTAGTAAAGCAAAATACAATTGGACCATTCTCTGAAATCAGTGGCAACATATCTGTACAAAGGATCTACAGTTTTATCTCTACATGGTATTTTCTCAAAATAATACTTGATTTGCTCAAGCAGCCTAAAGTTTTGACTTGTTACCTTCCACATTACACATCCTAAAAACGTATGGATTCTCTAATTAACCATGTCTGATATAATCTCTCAGAGTGGACCTTTCACAAATGTACTTGCTTATATGATTTTGCTCACATTAGTTCATATTCAAGGAATTACTCTCTTCCTCTAGTCTGGCTACACAAATCTTATCTATATGCCATAATAATTTATAACAGATTCTGTGGAAACTTATTTTCAAAAACAAATGTGATTTTTCTTTCCTGTGCAGTGATGTTGCAATTATGGTCTGCACAGTGAGTTAACAAGTTACCACGTACTAACTATTTTTGCTCTTCAATTAATATAGAACATTTGCATCATCATTTTAATGGTTTAATGTCTTATCTCTTCAATGAGATTGTTATCCCCTTGAGATTAAGGAAAGTGGTTTAGACTTCTTAAAGTCTTACACTTCATAACTCAATACCTTTTACCTCATTAAGCTCAATAAATAACCATGATTATGATGTAGGATACTTCTTAAATTATCCACATCCATTTTGCTAAGTATTTTTAAACTTCCTTTAGGCTTAACATATCTTAATAAAGCTGGGGAGATAATTCCTATCATAAATGCAGAGTATAAGTGCTACTAGAGAAATAAAAGCACACACTTTAAAGAGTTGGGAAACTATACTGCTCTTGAACTGGGCATCATACAGAGTTGAGACAGCACAGAAGAGAGGGAATGGTGGTACCGTGGAAGGAGGTCCTAGATGAAAAATACAGATTACACAAATATCATAATATCAGAAATTAAACTCATAATACATCATCAGAAACTTGTGATTCAGAGTTGTTTTATGTTTTGCTTTTGTTGTTGTTGTTTTTAAAGCTCATTCAGGATGAGACCATAGGCCCTAATCAAACTTAGATGGTTTATCTCTCTCTCTATCTCTTTTTTTTAAGAAAGTGATTCATTTAAAGTACAGTCAAACAACAAGATGTTATTTTATTAACTTAATCACTTGCTCTAAAATGAGCTTAACTGTCTTTCCAGTAGGGTTTCAAAGGCTGTAAATCACACAGGATGAGACTGTTTATTTTCCTACTGCAGAGTAGCTGGTGGATTTGAACTGCGAAAAAGACACTTTTTTATTAGCTGTGCAACTCCTGACGGACTAAGCACTATCTCAATAAGTGTATTATACAGAAGAATGAAAACAAAGCAAAACAAACAAACAAAAAAAACCCCAAACATTATTTTCTTTAGAAGTCCAATCTTTTCACTGCTATTGAGTTTGTCTGGACTCATAGATCACAACTTTCAACATGGATTGCATTTCAACATCAAGGAAACAACAATTCTTACCACTGGACCTACAGGAAACAGGATAGATGGAGAAAAGATTAAAACTATCCCCAATTTCTCCTTACTTGGAACTGCAATTAACACCCTTTGTACTATCAGTCAGGAAATCAAGAAAGATATTTATTGCACTGGGAACTTTTCAGTCAGGGACCTTTCTAAATTACCAAGAAGTAATGATGCTACTTTGAGGACTGACTTGCATCTGATTCAGGCCAGGGTCTTTTCAATAGCTTGCTATGCATCTGAGAGCTGGACAATGAATAAGTATGAAAGAAAAGAATTGATGCCTTTGAATATTGGTGCTGAAGAAGACTACTAAACATTACATGTACTGCCAAAAGAACAAACAAAACTGCCAAAAGAAAAAAAAGAAAAACAAAAATCTTGGAGAAAGTGCAGCCATAGTGCTCCTTGGAATCAAAGATGATAAAGCTTCACTTCACATAGTTGGGGCACATTGCTAGGAGAGACTACTCCTTTGTGTAAGATATGATGCTTGGAAAGGTAGAGAATCAACAAAAGCTAGGAAGACCCTTAAATAGGGAGGTTGACTCAGTGACTGCCACAATGTTTGTCAGGAAGTGTAAAGGTGACAAAGGATAGGACAGGGTTCAGATCTGTTGTTAGGGTCACTATGGGTTATACTTGTTAGCACCTAACAACAACAGTAACAGCAACAAGAACAATATGAGATTGGGGGGAAAAATAAAGAGTAGGGAAGGAAAAATTAATGAACTGTAAATGGGAGTTCAAGTGCGAATGAATAATTTTCGAAGGTCCTTATAGTTTTCAAAAATGGATCAAATGAGACCAGGAAATTTTCACAACCACAATAAGTATTAAGCTGTGGTTCTACAATCCTGAAGTTAGAGGAACTTATCCTTTTAGCCCTGAAGATTAGGGAGCAAAGAGGAGAGATTTCATGACAGCTCATACTACTGAAAGGCCAGAAATAGTGGACCACCAATTTAGCTGCTTAAGTAAATGAAGAAGTTAGAGTAGGGTTCAGCATCAAAAGTAATAATAATATGATGTAACAGAAATACCAAAAGTGAATGTCATTACTCAAAAGCAATTTATTCTCTCACAGTTTTAAAAATTCATTCATTCACTCACTGTCCTTGGGTTAGAACCAACATGCACCTTCCCTCCAGGGGAGTTCTAATATTATAAATTAAACAGGAGGAAATTTCCCATCTTTCTCCAAAGGACCACATGGAGGTGGATTTGAATGACTGGAGAAGCCAAGTTTGTTTTAACAGTACAACTTCCTACAGAACATGCAGGGATGTCTAGAAGATAGCTTTCTCTATCTGTGGCCTCACAATTAGAAGGGAGATCTTTGTCTCTACACATTTGAAGATCTTGTGTTCTGTGGAGATTTCCCTGTGTCTTAGTGTCCCCTACATCTAGAAAGTTCCCATGGCAGGGATTTGGTTACAAACGAAAACTGAACAGGGAACACTGTATGGTTTAAAATTAGAAAGGGTGTGCATCAGGGTTTCTCCATACCTATTCAATCTGTACATTGAGCAAATCACAAAACCTGGCTTGCTGAAACGGAAGCACAATTTTGATTATTTGCTGAACAATATCAAAGACTACAGGTTTCAATATGTATTAAATCTCAGCATCAAGAAAACACAGGTGCTTGTGAACGGGCCAATTGACAATATTAATAAAGCAAGGATTCCAATTGTCACTGATTTCATCTTACCTAGATCCACAACCAACAGCCTTGGTAACAACACTCAGGAGATAAGTAGTCATATTATTTTGGACAAAGCTGCTATGAGGAACCTACTCAAAATACTGAACAGCAATGATTGAATTTGAAGATTAATGTGAGCCTCTCTCAGGCCATGGCCTTTTCCATCATTTGCTATGCATCTGAAAGATGTACAATGATTAAGGATGAGAGAAGAAAAAGTGATGCCTTTGAGTTGTGGTGTTGGAAAGTAGTGAACCTTGAATGAACAGGAATGTGTTGGAAAAAGTGCAGCCAGAATACTCTTTGGAGGCAAGTTTGATAAAGCTTCATCTCCCATACCTCAGACATATTTCTAGGAGAAGTTTGTCCTTGGAAATGGATATCATATTTGGAAAGGTAGAAGGTCAAGAAAATAGAAGACTCCCTTTGCTGTTAGTTTAAAATTTGGGGGTTTTTTGTGCCATTATTTTAGCCCATCTATTCTCCAGCTTCCTCACCTGCAGACACATGGTTTTGTTAATCATCAACAGCTGTGGGGATAATATAAAATAGAGAGTGCTTCCTACACTATAGAATGAGACCTCAGTGATGATGATGGTGGTGAGATTGTGGAGAGTCCATGGCATTGCTGTGGTGATAATGGCAAGGCATAACCTTAAGATTTTTGCAGTTGTGTTAGCCATAGTTAAAGGTTTGATTTAGCAGATGATTAAAGGTAAAGCTGACTTAAAATTGCAAAGGCAAACCTTGATGGGTGATTTATATTTGTACTCCTGGAATTAACCATGACTTTTACTAACTGAGGCAATGAGTTATGCTATTAATTTGACTTGGGACTGCTGGAGTAAACCTGGATTTGTACTGGGTGATATTTGTTGCCTCCTCTACTCTCCAATTATTTCTCTAATCAGTCTCACAATTATGAGTAAAATCTGTGAGTCAACAATGAATATCAGATCTGAATAATTGGTAGAAGAGGTACATGAGAATGGAGGGGTAGCATGTCTAACTGAGCAACTATCTATTTGCTGCTATAAATATCACTGATGGGGACAATTCTATTTAATGAAGCCAGTAGATGTCAGACTTGGCCAACCCCACATTGCGGTATCTGTTCTTTTCACACCCTCCATAGATAGATTGATACCATGACTGCAGCAATGGGCTCAAGTGTATCAGAACAGGTGAGACTGGCACAAGATAAGGCAGGAATCTGTTGTTTATAAGGTCCATACTTGTCCTGGCAGCACTTTATTCTTGGTGATCTCTCCTCCCGTGTTATCTTCTCTCTGCTTTTATCTTACTAAAGAAAAAAGGTGATTCAGGAAAACCTATTGGAAACTCTCCATGCATCAGATCAAAATTGGAATCCAAGAAAATATGTTGTATCTTATCTCAGCCCCTTTACAACTGATTTGTTGATGAAAACAGATCATGTCATTACATCACTGCCAAAAAATACCACCACATAACTTCCATACCATTAAGAAATATGGCCCAGACATAATACAAGGTTATATTTTAAATTTCAAGATAGTGAATAGATTAATTGATAAATGGAGGCTAGCTATTAATATCCAAATTACAGTGCTGCAAGGTGAAGTAGAAGAAAACATTTCAAAACCCAGAATTTAGTATGGAAAACAGATGTAATTAAGAAAAATAGAGGCTATTTGGAAAATAGTCCTGATATTGAAAACTTGGAGAAAGAATGAGACTACTGAGTTCCTTGTATGTATGATTAGAAAAGAAACAAATTCTAGTAAAATTCATAGTATCCAGATAAAGTGAAGTAATAAAATAATCAAGTCTCATATACTAGAACAAAAAAGAACAAACAGGAAATTTTTTTCAGATTTTCACCTGCAATAGTTGAAGCAAGAAAAGAATATAATGAATGAAAGGAAATAACTGCAATTTTATAATTCTATATTGAAGAAACAGAGCCCTGTGACTTGGTCCATAGGGAATCGTGCTACCAAGCCAAAAAAAATCAGCCCCTCTCTCTAGTAGTTCTAAACTATCAGTGGTTCTGTAGAAGAAAGATAAGCAATTTTCTTCAGTGCAATTTATAGTCTCAGAAACCCGTTAGAGGTCAGTTATGATTACATTTGAACTAGATAGCAAAGAGAACTTGAGAGAAAGATATTAAAGATATCTTTGCCTTATCATGATGTATAATGGTATTTTAACATTTAAAAGAAAAGATGTTCTATCATAATGTATTTTTTAAAGCTTATGAAGGGCTTCCAGTTGACAATTATATTGGTGTTAAATTACTGTTGAAATATAAAAGAAATTTTATAAGAAAATATATTAGTATTCTTAAAATAAAAATAATCAATTTAGTACTAGGGAAGTTGTGTAAAGTGTGAGCAAAAGCACTTTTGAGTGTTTGGACACACAGAGTGCAGTAAACAGTGGAGCAGAGGAGCTGCAGGAGACTGAACTGCCTTTTTAGGCATGCCTCATAATTCCCTCTAAATAACTGGCAAAACGACGAAAATAAGGTAAATTAAACTACTAGAGGACAATGAAAAAAGAGGTGGATGTGTTACAACAGGGAGATTTGGTCAATTTTCTCATCTTGCTAGGCTTATTAAGAGATGCTCTGGTGGTACAGTCCAGAGAGAATTGTGACAGTAACCTCTCTAGTGGTTCAAATCCATCAGTGGTTAAACAGAAAAAAAGGTGGAGAATCTCCTCCTATACAAGTCAGTGTCTCAGAAACTCAATAAAAGGTCATCTGTGAATTGGTGTGAACTCTACAGCTGTGAGTGAGATTTGAACAAGGTTTACAAAAGGACATCCCAATGAATTTCAGGAGAACTGCACTAATATCAACTAAATTATGAAGATTGAATCTTTAGACCAATGACCCAGACTCTTGCATTTAAAATTAAAAGAGTGAACGCTGAAGACCACAACAGACAGCAGTTTTGAATCTACCGAGGCCGTGGACTGAGATCTGTGGGGTTTTAGGGCAGGAAGTTTGCCAGAGAATCTAAGAGTCACAGTCCATGCATGCACAGTAGAGGCCTGACTGTGCCCCATGCAGGGCTTACATTGGAAGGTATTATACAGGAGTCCTGAAAGCCAGAAGCAAAGCCCAATTGTATAACATAAACCTGGGGTCTACACAGGTCCTCAAAGAAGCATGATGATAAAAGCAAGCATCAGTGAAATGAAAACAGCATCAGACTTGACTGGACCCATGTTCCAATGTCTAAGAGTTAATAGGAATAATTTTGGCAAACAGTACTAGCTCTTTTTGATGAATTTGATGCTATAGTCTGTTTTCTAAAAATAATAATAACAAATTACACATTTTCTTGTATTAACTTTTTATAGATCATATCACTATCATTTCATCTGTGACTTGAAATGTCTATATGCATAAAGTAGTATGTAAGTATAGTACCCAGATGAAACACAAATGAGTGCAGCATCCACAGAATGACTGATACTGGTGAGCAAATGTATCTCCTTCATAGAAATCTTAGCTGCCTAGAAGACTGAAGCACACATGATATAGAGATTCATGTGCAAGTAGAAATAAAAATTTTCTAAGGATCTTACTAAAAACCAAAACAAGACAGTTGCAGAATTGCACACTTCTGTTGCATTGCTATTGTTATGTGCTGTCAAGTTAGGACTGACCTCTAGCTGATGCTCTTTCATATCTAAAGAGGCAGTGAAATACTCTGGAGAACACTGCTCAGTGTTAACTCACAATATTTTCTCAAATACTAGTAAGCCTATGTGGTTTCGGTTATGACTGTCAAAAAAGGAAAGAAATGGAAAGTTAAAGTTGTAAATTACATGAACAGTAAATTAAATAAACAAAATAGTAAACAATATAGATACTACTATACATAGAAATATGTTAGTTTTTAAAATAATACATTGGCATAAAGAAAGAAAAAAATTATGAAGATACCCTCTAGGGTTTTTTTAAGATATTTATTTTTTCAATTAGGTCATGGTATACATTCAGTTCTCATTCAATTATTTTTTTTTTACCCAAATAAGGATTTATTTTATCCTCTTTTTACTTTGAATATATAAATCCTAATTCTCATAATACATACTTTAAACATTATAAGGAAATTATGATTAAGGAAAAAAAGTTTATTATTAACTGGCTTTTCGTTTTGAGAGAATATCCCTAGGGACTATGTATTTGCACTTTTACAGAACTGAAACAGGCTACATATCAGTTGCGTGTCGATGATACTATGTTAACTAATTTACACAGTGCTTCTATGGATATGAGCCGTTCTGGTTAAAGATCTGAATTCTTAACTGATAGTTAACTGAAAGTGCTCTGTTCAAATCCAAGAAAAGACATATACGGCAATCGGCTTCCAAAAAGATTTTGAAATCACAGAGCTATAGTATATAGAGCCATAGAAAAATCACAGAAAATCTACGGGACACTTCTACTCTGACTTATCAGGTCATAATAAGTCAGGATCATAGCCCTGTACATGATTTAATTTTGTGTGATATAATTATGAACTCAAACTTTAATTCCTTTCATGTTTTATTTACTTATCCCTCATGCAATTATTAAGTTAATTTTAAAAATGTAATTAATTTAATTTTAAAGTTAATTTAAATTAAAACAATTAGAGAGATTCTTTTTTTAAATTATATTTTCTGCGTTATACCATCAAATCGAATCTGACTGGTACAGGAGGAGATTGCCCTTCCTTCTCTGGCAGAATATCTGGTGGATTTGAACCACTTAATCTCTGGGATTGCAGGGCAGCTTTTTGCCACTAGGCCACCAGACATCCCCAAGAGATACTTTAAAAAAAAATAACCTTTACGGCATTGAAATCTATGGGAGAGAGAATAGTCTAAAAGTATTATATTTTAGGGCATTATTTTTATTGTAGGAGTATGCAATGAGGGTTGTAGAGTGGATTATATTTGGGGCTAGGGGGTGGGGTTTGGGGAGGTGGGGGGGGGGATTGTGTACCAATGAAGGAGTTTTTCTTTTGCTTTTCAAGGAGAGGAGCAAATGGGGGGGGGGGGGGAGAGGGGGTTGTGCGGGGAGAAGGGTGCAACAATGAATGAATGGAATCCCAAAATCTCTGTAGATGTTCATTGAAATGAAAAATAAACAACCTAAATTAAAAAAAAAATAACCTTGAGAATTCTGGGAAAAAATAATCTTCTAATATTAGCAATTCTTTACATTTATCTAATTACTAAATTCTTGTTTTGCATAATCAGTTTTGTTATATTTTCAATTAAACTTAATTGATAAAATTAAATACTCTTAATATCGAAAGCTCATCATTATTTTGTAATACATAGCTATGATTTCTTCTATATAGGTCCTTGAAATAAGTACACTCACTCTATTTGCAATCCAGGCATGAACTGCATATTGGCTCATTTGGCAATGTTGGTTCTTTGTCACTATGTAGAATTCTCTTCCTTTGACTGCATTACAGACAAAGAAAGGAAAAAAAAACAGCTACAGCTATTGATGTGAATGTGTGGAGTCTTTTTAATTTTTTTCGTTCGTAGCTACATTATTTTTCTCTCACTTCTCCCTGCCCTCATTCATCTTCTATACTTCTTATTTTATTTTAAGTCATAAGTTATTTATTTTCTCTTGGCTCAGTTTTGATTCTCATTGAGCTCAGGGGATGATGAAGCCTTTTAGAATTTAGAAGTATGGTAAATGTTCAGCTTTGCAGGTGAATTTATTGCTTATACCTTATAAGATTTAGGAAGTCGCTTTAAAATCAATGACAATTATTCATTTTCTTAAATAAAAACCAAGTATACCCCATCATATGTTTCCTATATATTTACTTTAATGCCTTAAAATTTAGATGCCACCATGGTTAAAACAAAACAAACATACCGAGTGCTGACATCCAAGTTCTCACTACTGCTGAACTTCAGTCAATTTTCAAGGCTGCCCACTTTTTCTTTTTTATTATGATGCTAAACAATTTATTACCATTATTTACTTAAACAAAAATTTAAGATAGATAGTGGAGAAGATAGGCAAGCATCATTCCTGAAGCACTTAAATATGAAGGCTAGAGTTAACACTCTACCATATAATAAAGTACTGTCTCTATCTTCTCCTTTAACACAAATACCACCAAAATTTCTCTCTAGACTTTCCTGCAGAGGGAGCTCTCAAAATCACTTATGGCTCTAGCCCATTAATTATTAATTGACCCTTTTTTGGCTAATATGTTCATTCTCATCACTAAAAAGTTTACTTCAGTGATTTTGGTTTTCCTTATAAGGTCATTACTGTTGAAAGGGTAGCATTGATCACAGCACTTAAAAGTTACAGTCTTTGACTGTTGTTTTTACTGTTCTTTGTACCATCTAGTCACTTGCAACTCATAACGACCCTATGAACAACAGCCCTGAAATCTGCTCTATCGTGTGCCGAATTTACTGTCTCTTACACAGCTATCCTCATTACCCCAGTCACTGTATCAATCCATCTCATCGATGGTGTGTCCATCTTATTCTCCATCCCTCCACCCTTCCAAGCCTGATGTCCCTCTCCAAGGACTGGTCCCTTCTTGCAACATGCCCAAAGTATGTCAGATGAAGCCTCAGAATCCTTGCCTCCAAGGATCTGCCTGCTTCACCCTCTCTAGGATGCACCTGTTTGTTCTCCTAGGAGTCCATGGTATATTCAATACTCTTCTCAAGCACCAAAACTCAAAGGCATCGATTCTCTTTCTAACATCCTTAATCACTGCACAGCTCTCTAAGGTATAGCAAACAACTGCAAAAACTATGGCCTGGACCAGGCACACCTTAGTCTCCAGACTTGTGTCATTGCTCTTCAGTTTTCTGGAGAGGTTCCTGACAGCCAACTTTCCCAATGCAATTTGTGTCATGATTTCCTGGCAGCTGGTACCAAGAGTGTTGATTGTGGGACCAAGCAAAGTAAAGCTGTAAATAACCTCAATCTTTTCACCATTTAGTATAATGTTGCTAATCAGCACAGTGGTGATAATCTTTGTTTTCTTGATGTTGAGCTTCAATTCATATTTAGGGCTACAGTCCTTGACCTTCTTTCTACAGCAAGCACTTCAGGTCCTCCTCTGTTTCAGCAAGGAGGGTTGTGTTATCTGTATAACACAGGTGGATGATCAATCTTTCTCCAAACCTGATGCCACATTTCTCTTCATAGAGCCCAGTGTCTCAGATGCTATCTTCTGCATATAGACTGAAAAGGTATGGAGACAGAATACAGCACTAGCATACACTCTTCCTAATTTTGAATCATGCAGTGTCTCCTTGCTCTGTTCTGACTACTGCCTCCTGGTCCAAGTATAGGTTTCACATAAGCACAGTCAAACGTTCTGGGATTCTCATTCTTCTCAGAGTATTTAATTAGATATAGGTAAACCATAAGACTTGTTAGAAGAGACAAAATCATTACTTTAAAAATTTTAGAAAACAGAGGCTGCGAGTGGACTTGGGGGAAGGAATTGTATAACAATGAAAAGACTTACTTTTCAAAGAGAAGAATGAACTGGAGGGGAGACATGGGCGGGGAGAAAAGTGCAATAATGAATGAACAGAAAGCCAAAATCTCTGTAAATTGTCATTAAAATTAATAACAATGATGTTGTTTTCCTTGTTGTTCTGTGCCGTCGAGTTGCTTACAACTCAGCCACCCTAGGAACTATAGCCCTAAACTCTGCTCTGTCCTGTGCCAATCTCACTATCTCCGATACACCCATCCCAGTTTCCCCAGTCACTGAATAAATCCACCTGATAGAGGGCCTTCCTCTCCTGCGCTGTCCCTCCACCCTCCCAAGCATGATGTCCCTCACCAAGGAATGGTCCCTCCTTACAACATGTCCAAAATAAGTTAGATGAAGCCTCAGAATCCTTGCCTCCAAGGAGTCGCCTGGTTTGACCCTCTCCAAGATGAACCTGTTTGTTTTCCTAGCAGTCCATGGTACCCTCAATACTCTTCTCCAGAACCACAGCTCAAAGGCATCAATTCTTCTATCCTCCCTAGTCATTGTCCAACTCTCTGATGCATAACAAGTGATAGCAAAAACCATGGCCTGTATCAGGGACACCTTAGTCTCCAAAGAGACATCATTGCTCTTCAGAACCTTGGAAAGGTCCCTAACAGCAGACTTTCCCATCACAATATGTTTTTTTTTTATTTCCTGGCTACTGGTGCCAAGAGTGTTCACTGTGGAGCCAGCAAACTAAAGCTGTGAACAATGTTAATCTCTTCACCATCCATCCTGACTCTGCTAATTGGCCCAGTAGTGAGAATCTTTGTCTTCTTCACATTAAGCCTCAATCCATACTGAAGGCTGCAGTCCTTGACACTCTGCAGCAAATGCTTCATGTCCTCCTCAGTTTCAGCAAGCAGGGTTGTGTCATCTGCATAATGCATATTGTTGAGAGATCTTCCACTAATCCTGATGCCACATTTCTCCTCATAGAGCCCAGCTTCCCGGATAATCTGTTCTGCATACAGGTTGAAAAGGTTGGAGACAGGACACATCTCTGGCGAACGCCCTTTCCAGTTTTGAACCACGCAGCCTTGCTCCGTTCTGATGACAGCCTCTTGGTCCAAGTATAGGTTTCGCATTAGCATGATCAAATGTTCTGGGATTCCCATTCTTCTCAGAGTCAGCCACAGTTTGTTATGATCCACACAGTCAAATGCCTTTGCATAATCAGTGAAACACTGATAGACATTCCTCTGGTATTCCCTGCTTTCAGCCAAGATCCATCTAACATTAGCTACAATATCCCTAGTACCACAACCCCTTCTAAACCCAGCCTGGACTTCTGGCAGTTCTCTTTCTCTGCTAATGTGCTGTTGCAGTTGTTTTGGATAATTTTCAGTAGAATTTTGCTTGCATGTAAAATCAATGATATTGTTCTATAGTTTCCACACTCTTTTGGGTCACCCTTCTTTGGGATGGGAATAAATATAGATCTCTTCCAGTCAGTTGGCCAAGTAGTTGTTCTCCAGGTTTCTTGGCACAACCTGGTGAGTACGTCCAGGGCAGCATCTAGCATCTGTTAGCTGAAATATGTCCATTGGTATACCATCTATTCCTGAGGCCTTATTTTTTGCTATTTCCTTCAAAGCAGCCTGAACTCCTTCCTTCATCACCATAGACTGTAGAGGTGTGGAGAAAGGATACATCCTTGTCCCACATCCTTTCTGATTTTAAACCATGCACTGTTCCCTTCTTCTGTTAGGACAACAGCTCTTGATGTAGTTATATATTCTGCATGGGCACAATTAAATATATGAAACATGATAGTTCCTCAAACATGTTTTCAGCATTTTTCCCCCAAGAAAATTCTTCACTAGATGTTTAAGATTTCTTACCTCAGAATCATGTAATTAAAAGATAGTAAAGCCTTTGTCAAGTAATATTCTAAAACAATATAATTAAACACAAAGATATAAATTAAAAAAACACATTAATTTAAGAATATTTTTAATTTCTCTGCATATTTTTATGTCTAATATATAGTGTTGTGTTCTGGTAGTTAAAGCTGATGTTGCCCAACATCTAGTTTTTTTGTTTCATGGGCCTTCGTTAAGTTTCCACCAACCTAGATACACACAGATGGCAAAACCTTATGTTATCCTAGTCTAAAAAGATTCACTTCATTAAGATGAAAATTAGCTACCACCTGTTAAATATGTTTTGGCACCTACTAAGTGGTATTACCAAGGAAAAGTCACAATCATTGTTTTTTTTTAGGCTTCGAAAAAGCTTGGGAATTAAGATGAATCATTAGAGTATACA
>NW_006399894.1:3908219-3962384 GCF_000299155.1 Elephantulus edwardii
GTATTTTTAAATATGTAAATATAAGATAAAAAATCAAAAGGAAATTCAACTTTTTTCTTTATTATTCCATATACAAGAATAAGAGATACATGCATTGATGGTGGAAATGAAAACAATTGTCCTTCACAAAAGTGAGTAAAGTAAATGGAAGTATTAAGGTTAACCAAATAAATTTATAGTGGGTAGAAACTAATGATTTTTACTGATATGTAAAAGTATACACATTAAAACATTCATCAATTGACATTTTTCAATTCTATACTCAGTGATTCTATGCTGATGATCACTTTTTCAAATAATTCTTCACTTCCTTTACCCTGAATTCACTACCCTCCCTGAATTTCCATTCTAATCCTATGTGTTGTTGCCAGCAATGTAATCTCATATAGATATAGCTGTAACTGAGTGTGGTGTTTGCTTAGAGGCAAAGATAGTGACATTTTGTCTCTTACTCATGTTGTTAGGAGACACCATACTTGGAAAGCTGGAGGATCAACAAAACAAAAGAAGATCCTCAATGAGACGGACAGGGGCAAGTATATGAGAGATGACAAGGATGGCCTAGGATAGGGAAGGGTTCTGATCCATTATTCATGAGGCCACCGTGTATCCTAATCAACAAGACAGCACCTAGCAGTAAGACCAATCTAAGCATTTGCTGCAGAGGGTTATCTTGCTTGATAAAAGTGAAGAGGACTGCAACCGTCAAATATGGACTATATCTTAATATAAAGAAAACAAAGATCCACACCTAAGGACCAGTAGATGACATTGTGGTAGAAGGAGAAATTATTGAAGAACGGCATTTAGGGCTCTTGTACATAGGGTCGCTATGAGACACAAGCGGCTCGATGGTACAGAACAACAACAACAACAACATTAATGATTTACTCTTATCTGTATCACCAATGAAGATCCCTATTAACAAAGGTAAAATAAAATAAAAAGATGTGTTAGATTGGGAAAGTCTGCTTTTAAAGGTATCTTTAAAGTGCTAAAGAGCAATGATATCTGTTTAAAGGCCAGGGTGCACCTAATTCAAGTTATGGTCTTTCAGTAACTTGATACATACCTGATACTTAAGCAATGAGTAAAGATGACAGAATTGAAGAAGCAATACCTTTGAATTGTGGTATTGCCTAAAAGTATTAAATAACACATGACTGTCCAAAGAACAAGCAAGTATGTCTTGGAGAAAGTACAACTATGGTATTAGATAGAGGAGAGGATGTTGAAGCTTTGTCTCACCTACTATTGGCTTGTGGTCAGGAGGGACTAGTCCTTGGAGAAATAAATCACAGTGGGAAAGTTAGATACAAAGGAAGAGAATATGACTTTCAACAACATGGACTGTAACAATGAACTTAAGTATATTAGAGAAGCTGAGGATGGCACATGATAAAAAATGTGCTATTGTTTAAACAGTTGCTGTGAGTAGTAGGTGACTCAGTGGCACCGACCAATAACAAAAACAATGAATATGTGTTGCAAGTTTTATAAATGTATTTTAAAAGTTTGAAAAGACATAAATTTTACTGTATGATAAATTTCTAAATTATATTTTAAAATTTAATTGAAAATAAATCATACCTGTCCAAACTAAACATGTGCGCCATATTCACAAGGGTTAGTCATAAGCCTTTGTTAGCCAGAGTCTCTTGTTTGAAATTACTATCTATGCTAACATAATCACAACACACTGTAGCTAACTCTGAAAATGGGAATCCCAGAATATTTGAATGTGCTTATGCAAAAAGTATACTTGGACCAGGAGGCTGTCGGCAGAACAGAGCAAGGAAACACAGCATGGTTAAAAATTGGGAAGAGAGTATGCCAGGGATTTGTGCTATTTCCAAAACTTTCAATCTATATACAAAACAGATTATCCAATAGGCTAGGCTCTGTGAGGAAAAATGTGGCATTAGGATTGGAGGAGGATTCAACAACAGTCTGTGTTACACAGATGGCATGACCCTGCTTCCAGAAACTGAGGAGGACCTGAAGTGCTTGCTGCAAAAGGTCAAGGATGGCACCTTAAGTATGGATTAAAGCTCAACATGAAGAAAGCAAAGATTCTCACCAACAGGTAGATGAAGAAGTTGAGATTGCTAACACCTTTAGTTTGGTTGGATTCACAATCAACACTCTTGGCACCATCAGCCAGAAGATTAAAAGACAAATTGCATTGGGAAAGTCTCATGTCAAAGCCCTCTCCAAAGAACGGAATAGCAAAGATGTCAGTCTGGAAACCTAGGTGTCCCTGATTTCAGGCCATGGTCTTCGAAATTACTTGCTATGCATCAGAAAGCTGGACAATGACTACGGATGATAGCAGGAGAATTGATGTCTTTGAGCTGTGGTGCTGGAGAAGAGTATTGAATATATCATGGCCTGCTAGAAGAAAAAATAGGTTTGTCCTAGAGAGGGTGAGTCCAGGCTGCTCCTTGGAGGTAAGGATTCTGAAGTTCCATCTAACCTACTTTGGACGTGTTGCAGTGAGGGACTAGTACTTGGAGAAGGCCGTCATCATTCCTAGGAGGGTGGAATAACAGCACAAGAGTGGAAGACTCTCAATTAGATGGATTGATACAGTGACTGGGTAATGAAGGTAGGTGTGTCAGAGACACTAAGATTGGCACAGGATTGAGTACAGTATAGGGCTGTTGTACATAGTGTACAACAACAGCAAAATTATTAGAACCACCCTTTTTTAATTCTTAAAGAACCCCAGTTTGAATGAGAAAACACATTATCATAATATAATTTACTAGTTAAAAACTTAAAAAGTACTAAATCTCATAATATGATGTAACAACAATGAACTAGGTAGGAAACTGGATGGCAAGGAAGGGATCTAAGCCTCTAGCCTGGGAATGAACTCCGAAATTATCTAAAGCTTCATTTCAAACCAGTATTTAAGTTTTGGTTCTTAATGATGTTTTGTACTGGAAATCTAAAGAATGATCACCCAGTACTTGGGGCAAAGGCCATTAAAATCTTCACTCATCTTCTCTGTATAAAATAGGAAATCTGATTGTCAGCTTTCTTATTTAAAATGCAATAGTAGAATTTATGAAGTCACAGTAGCTACCGATATTTGGAAACAAAAAGAAACTAAAGGTACAGAGGAAGCGTATAAATTATTATAAAATTATGAAAGTCATTTTCAACTCTTGTTGTTAGGTGCTGTCTAGCTGAACACGACTCATAACAACCCTATAAAAAAGATTTTAACCCTGTTCTATCCTGTGCCCTCCTTACACATCCCAACACTCAAGATCCCATTGCAGTAGTAACTGTGTCAACCCACCTGGTTGAGAGACTTCCTCACCTTTGCAGACCCCCACCCTTTCCAATTTCATGTCCTTTTTCAAGGAATAGGCCCTCCTAGTAACATGTCCAAAGTATATGAGGCTAACTTCATCCTTCTTGCCTCCAAAGAGCACTCTGGCTGTGCCATCTCAAAAAAATATCTGTTCATTCTCTTGGCTGTCCATGGGATGTTCAGTGCTTCAGAATTCAATATGAATTCAATATGAATTCTTTCATATTTTACTAAAAAATAAAAAAGTTGCTTTGAGATAAGTCACTCACACTCTACAACTTACACAGCTAAATAGATGTTTTCACATTCAAAAGGCATCAATTCTTTTTCTGCCATCCTTTTAATTGTCCAGGTGTCAGATACATAGCTAGTAATTAGAAAGATTATGGCCTGAATCAGAGAAACTTTAGTACTCAAACGGACATCATAAGTCTTCAATAATAAAAATGTGCAATTTAGTAAAGATTTTCTTTCAAAATATTTAAATTCATTTTAACGATCTTGTGCTTATACGAACTTGAGTTATCTGCAGAAAAGTATACATTCTGTATAGTGTTAACTTACACTGAATGAATACTATAGTTATTTTCAGCAGTGTTGCAAAACTATTTTTATTCTATTGTTAGGAAAAATCTAATTAATTTAATAATGATGATTATGATGACTCATGGTTCATTCAAAAGATACCAAACATATCCAGATATAGTTGTATACACTGTGCGGATGAGTAATATACAAAATTTTTTCAGATTTTACTAAAAAATAAAAAAGTTGCTTTGAGATAAGTCACTCACACTCTACAACTTACACAGCTAAATATATGTTTTCACATTCAACAATAATCATTCCAAGGGTTTAGTGTGCATTTTAATTCAGACCTACCTAATGTTACTAAAATATGTATATTTTACAATACTTCACTTTATATTGTCTTTCATTTTTAAAAAATGTGAAACAAGCAGAACTTCTTATGAGGAGATGGGAGAATTGATGTGATACTTCATTAAGCTTTCATGGGGTCCCCAGAGCCTGGGGAGCTCTGGTGGCCTGGTCCACAGGAAGTAACACTACTAATGCAAAGGCCCTCCTGCCTCTAGAAGTTCAAATCTACCAGGTCCTCTTGCAGAATGGTGGGCAAGCTCTTCCAGTGAGATTTAGAGTTTTGTAAATCCAGGGAATCAGCTGTAAGTTGGTTCTGATTCTATCACAATAAGTTTTTAATTTGGAGCCTGATTCCTTCATTCTTGTTTGCACTCCAGGTAAAATAAATAAATAAATCGGCAACAGTAACAACAAGAAGTAAGCAAGCAAGTAAAAACTCTGTCAACGAGTTTGCATCAACTCAAAAATGGATTCTTCAGCAGGTTTTTGGAGGCTATAAAAGAATCTGTGAGGATATTGCCCATCTTTTACCCTGTAAGGCACTGGTAAATTTATACCACCAGCTGGCCTTTGGGTAAGCAGCACCAAGCTCTAAGAACTATACAACAAAAGTCCCCATACACTTCAGGATGGATAATTAATTTCGGTATAATTTACAACATCCTACACTTATGCATTAAAAGTACTGTAGAATTGGTACTTTGACTCTATGTCTGTTTAAAATAATCATCCACTGTACATGGATTTGTTTCAGCAACTTACTATTATTTCACTTCAACTACTTGAAAGCACCCCACTGCTGCTGTATTGACTCATAATGGTCCTCTCCTGGCTTCCACGGCCATACATTTTACGGAAAAAACTTGTGCATCTTTCAGGGAGCAGCTGGTGGATTCTGTCACCAGAATTTCTCTGTCTTATTTCTGCCTTGTATACCTGACAGGTATGTGGTTTAAATGCATTTTGAAAATCTCTTTCCATTATAAAGAACTCTATTTAGGGGATCCCCCACCCAATGATCATATTCTTGGAGTCCAAACAAACCTACAGGGATGTTTATGGACACAAGGGACTTGAAATATATTCCAAATAATTTTATGGTTTCAGAAACTGAAGCAAAAAACTGTAGGTTTGCTCATGACACTCTCTCATGAGGAAAATGGTGGTTTTGCTTGACTAGAAACATATTCAAAACTGAAATAAATTCCACATGAATGCTCTCATTGCTTTGCTGCCACAAAGTGATTTTTAAATACTCTTCACACTTTCTGTATACATTAAAAACTTCAATGTTTTTCTTTCTTTCTACCACTCTTAAATTTCTACTGTACACTTCCAAAATAAATTATTCAAAATTATAAAATCACTGCACTCTTTTGTCTTACACTAGCAATATCAGCCTTCAGTATGGATTGAAGCTCAACATCAAGTAAACAATGATTCTCAGCACTGGGCAAATACCTAGCATCATGATGGATGATGAGGAGACTGAGATTGTTAAAAGCTTCAGTTAGCTTGGTTCTACAATCAACACTCTTGGCACCAGCAGCCAGAAAATTAAAAGACCAATTACATTGGGAAAGTCTGTTGTCCAAGACCAATTCAAGGTACTAAAGAGCAACGATGTCAGTCTAGAGACTAAGGTATGCCTGATACAGGCCATGGTCTTTGTAATTACTTACTATGCATCAGAGAGCTGGACAATGACTATGGATGATAGAAGGAGAGTGAATGCCTTTGAGCTTTGGTGCTCAAGAAGAGTACTGGATATACCACGGACTGCTAGGAGAACAAACAAGTTGTCCGGGATAGGGTGAACCCAGGCTGCTCATTAGAGGCAAGGAAGCTCCATCTGACATAATTTGGACATGTTGCAAGACAGGATCAGTCCTTGGAGAGAGACGTCATGTTTGGGAGGGTAAAGGGTCAGCACAGGAAAGGAAGACCCTCTATGAGATGGATTGATTCAGTGATTAGGGTTATGGGGATAGGTGTGTCTGAGACAATAAGATTCTCAAGGGACAAAGCAGGGTTTAGGGTTGTTATACGTAGGGTCACCATCAGTTGCAAGCAACTCGTTGGCACATAATAACAACAGCAACAGCAATATCATTACAGAAGACATCAGGTTCATTTATTTTAAAAAGAATAATTATTTAATAAATAATTATCAAGTGACTACTTGATGTATATAGACCTTTCATGTCATAGTAGAAATTATACTGAGATGATCTAGAAAAAGTACATGAAAGAAGACAAATATTGTGCTAAAAATGTGTTTTGTGATATCTATCTATATCTATATATCTCTATCTCTATCTCTCTCTATATCTCTATCATCTCTATCTCTATCATCTCTCAAATAAATTCCATTCCAATTGTTGTTGCTTGCTGTAGAGTCAGAACCAACCCACAGCTGACCCTCTAGTGGCTTTTCAGTAACAAGAAATCACCCAGAAGGAGACTGCCTATCCTTCTCCCATAGACCATCTGGTAGATTTGAACTGTGTGCCTTTGAGAATGCAGTGCAGCTTCTTACAGTTAGACCATGATGGCTTAGTAGCAGCAATTATATCACCACACACTGATTTTACTCTCTGTTCCAACATAGTTGCAGCAATATTGAGCAATCTCTCTTTTAGAGTTCCATAGAGATTAAATGAGGTAACAATGCTTTAATCATAACTTATTCTTACTTTTTTCTGTTATCAGTATTTCTAATGATGTCAGTGTTAATTTTCTTATGTTGAAAAATAGTAACACATTTCTCTGTGTCTATGTGTTTCTGTCAATTAATTCTAATATTTTAATTTTATGATCTTTGAATAAAATTACATCCAATAGCCTACAAAAGCATACATATTTCTTTTCTAAAAGTAGACAACATTTTTAAAAGTCTGTGGAAATGGTGGAGAGGAAAAAGACAAAAACTATTTTTAAAATCTGTCCCCTCAACTAAGGCCAAGGGCAGTAGCCTTAAATATGGACTGAAGATCAACATCAAGAAAACAAAGATTCTAATCTTTGGGCTGATTGGCAACATCATGATAGATAGTGAAGAGATTGAGATTGTTTACTGTTCAGTTTGCTTGGCTCCATAATCAATACTCTTGGCCCCAGCAGCCAAGATATTAAAAGACAAATTTTATTGGGAAAGTCTTCTGTCAAAGACTTCTCCAAAGTACTAAAGAGCAATGTCAGTCTGAAGACTAAAATGCACCTGATTCCAGCCATAGTCTTTGCAATTACTTGCTATGCATCAGAAATCTGGATAATGACTAGGGATGACAGGAGGAGAATTGATTCCTTTGAGCTGTGTTGCTCGAGAAGAGTACTGAATATACCATGGACTGCTAGGAGAACAAACAGTTTCGTCCTAGAGAGCGTGAGACAAGGCTGCTCCTTGGAGGCATGGATTCTGAATCTTTGTCTGACCTACTTTGGAAATGTTGTGAGGAGAGACCAGCCCTTGAAGAGAGACATCATGCTTGGGAAGGTGGAGGGACAGCACAAGAAAGGAAGATTCTCGATGAGATGGATTGATTCACTGACTGGGCTAATGGGGGTAGGTGAGTCAAAGATAATAACATTGGCACATGATAAAGCAGTGTTTAGGGTTCCTACATAGGGGTACTGTGAGTCACAGGCAACTAGATGGCACAAACAACAACAACAACAACTCCTTAGCCAAACAAAAACATCAAAACCAAGTTCCATAGATACAATATATTTTCATAATAACAAAACAAAATTTATTTTGAAAGAAAAACCCTGGCAAGGTAGGCAAAGTAATTATGAAACATTTTCTCATTAACAGATGCAATTGATTTCAAAGGGATACATTTTCTCAATAGCAAATGTTATTGATTTCAAAGAATGTAGAACTCCATAGTACGTAAACAAAGCTTCCATCCTTCTCTGGACAGACATTTACAGACTAAAAAGTCTATAAAAGTTGATAGATAAAAAAAAAATGGAACAAATTTAAACTTAAGGCATAAAGAAGATATATTCTATATTTTACCTTAATATTTATTTATTCTAATTATATTTAATCTAAAATGCAATCTGCAAATAAATATGCACACTATTTTTATAACAAGTATTTCTGGTTTGGAAAAATGCTTAACTAGCTACTTCCCTTGGTTCTGATAATTTGCATTCAGAAATGCTTTGAGGTAAGACTATAAAATTCCAAATTTATGAAAGTAGCTATATTTTCAGTCATAATTATAAAGAAACATGGATATATGCATATAGGAGATAGCTATAGATATATAGATCTCAAACACACACTTCTCAAGCAAGTTAGTTTCGCTATATCTGATTATCAAAGATTAGTCAGTGAATGATAAAAAAATTTTTAAAGTAAAAAATAAAATTGGTTTCCATTTGTGTAAAGTAATAGAAGAAGAATGGATTTAAGAACAAGTGAACACAATGGAATATGTGGCTAAGGTCAACAGGATTTAAGGAAGAAACCCCACATTATGGTATGAACATCTTTGGAAGAATATTAATAAAAGGGAATATTTAGCTCAGAATTACAAAATTTCATGGAATCTAGATTGTCTGGAGCCATTAAAAACAGATTATTGCCCAATATTACTTTTAAATCTGAAAACTTTGAGTCAGGAATATTTCCTAATAGAAATCAATGGCTTAGCTTAATTAGTAATGATAGTCTCAATTGAGATCTTTTAAAAATTATATAAATAGGAACAAATTGATACAAAAATCTCAAATAATTCTAAACAAAACTAGATAGCATCGAGTTTATGTTAAATGGGAGAGAAAAGTTTTAAAAAATAAAGTGAGAATGTTTATACAATTTTAAGAATGTAATCAATATTTCAATGATGGTCTTCCTCTCTTGCACTCCAAACTCCCAAGCATAATGTCCCTCTCCAAGGACTGACCCCTCCTTGCAACGTGCCCAAAGTATGTAAGGCCTAGCTTCAGAATCCCTATATAATATTATCTCTTGAATACATGAAAGTATTTATTAGTTGAAGTAACAATATAATCTGAAGGAGAAAATAAACTATAAGTAAAAACCAATGAATTTATTTTTGTTTATGGGTGCTGTCAAGTTGGCTATAAGTCAAATCAACCTTATGAACAACAAATCTGAACCTTGATTTATCTGGCATCATTATCATAATTTCTGTCATGTTCAAGCTCATTTTGGTAGTCATCTCCTCAGTCCATTTCATCGATGGTCATGCTGTCTTTTTTCTACTCTCTACCTTTCCCAGAATGATTTCTCTTTCTAAGGACTGGTTAACCAGAAAACATGGATAGGGTGACTCAGTGACTGGGGTAGGCGTGTGTGTGAGAGAATAAAGTTGGCTCAGGATAGAGCAGGGATCAGAGCTACTATTATTTCTCATATAAATTCATATAAATTAAAATATTTAAAAAGAATGTAATCAAACCAACATCAATGAATACCTAATAACAGTTGATATCATGTGTGTTCATTTGTTTATATTCTCAATTGAAAATAATATGAAATAAAATATTTTAAAAAACAAACATAGTCTAGACATTCCTCCCTCTCCTATTGCCAACCAGAGCCAATTCAAAGCAGAGCTTCCATTGGGTTTCCACTGTTGTAAATGGCCTGATATAAGACTGCCCATATTTCTCCCACAGAGATACTGGTGGTTTCCAACCATCAGAGAAGTGTAGCCTTTGAGTTAGCAGGACCACAGCCCTAGAGATCCCTATGCTTGACATCGGTGATAAATAAGAGAGGCTAGAGAGAGTTATGGTGAGAGAACTAACTTAGGCACGCAATTACAAATACTGCATAAGACCATTATGGTAAAAACAGGAGGATAACCAGTGAGGTGCGTATGAATAAACAAATAGGAAAAGGGAGGACAAAGTGGGACTGAGGGTGGGGAGAGAGAAAATTATGAGGCCGAATGGTTTGTTGGGTAGAGAAAAAAATGTACATGAATGAAGCATATTAAAAAAACACAAAAAACAAACAAAAACAGAAGAAGATAGCAGATATAGATGGTTAAAAAAAAAAAAGAAGAATCTTCCCAACAATATCCACATGACCCTAGAGAATGCACCAAACTTGGAAGGATAAGTTTAACAAGATGAATGTTTATTTTCAAGGTGAAAGCTTATTAATAACTAAAGATTCATATTCTGAGACTACATAAATCTTAGGGAGAGTGTATTCTCATAAGAAACTCTTCATTCATGTCTATAGGAGTATTTTATGAAAATTCAGAATAATATACAGTGCCCAGCTTGAAACAAATTAATTAGTAAAGTGGTTAAGGTAAGTCAGGTGCACTTAATAAACTAAGTCTTTAGAGATTTATGAAATGATATGAAGAAGAGTTATAAATGGTTTTTACTATTTAGAACTACCACTTAAGAAACTACAGCATCATAATCTTCTACATTTATGCACAGTGACATTAAAAAAAATCTGATAAGAACTGGGGAATATGTGGTTGCAACAGAATACAAAAACATCCCTATCTAGCAGGAAAATAGGATTAGATTTTGTAGCAAAAGTAGAGATGAAAGCATGACTTATTTTATGTAAGACCTCTTTCAAAAGAGTATGGAGTTTACCTTTCGGTATGACTTCTCTAGAACTTCTCTGATATTGCTATGTGGGTGAGCAGGACTATGCGAATGGGGTGTGTTCACCTATCTACATGGGGATTGGCTATCTACCATTACACAAGGGTCAGTCTCAACAATCTACAAAAGGATTGACTCATCTCACTAGTAAATTGGAGAGCTCTAGCTTCAGAGACAGAATTATTCCCCCACTACAGAAGATGGATTTTTTTGTCTAGCCAAAGAAGAGAGATCTCCCTTAACCCAGTGAAATGTTTGACATGATTTGGATTGGTAGCAGCAGTGATGGCTGAACCGAGAAATTTGTTGGACAATTTCAGGGGAAGCCAATATTGGCAAGACTGAGAACTTTGTCAGAAAATAGGAGGAAGCCAATATTGGAGGGACTGCAAACTTGGGAACACTTAGAGCCACAAAGCTCAAGGCTGCTTGCTCATTTTGGAAGCTGTCTAGACTGTTTTTGTTACTAATCTAAATTACAATCTTTTAACTCCCCCAATATGACCCTTTGTCAGGTTGTTGTGTCATCTGCATAACACAGGTTGTTGATGATTCTTCCACCAATCTGGATCGATTCTGTGACTGGAGCAGAGGGAATAAGTGCATTTGAGATGGCTAGGTTAGCACAGGATAGAAAAGCATTTAGAGCTCTTATACGTAGGGTCGCTATGAGTCGAAAGCGACTCAATGGCACATAAAAACAACAACATGGCTCTGTGTGGTCTATGAACACTGAATTTTGGAGCTAGTAAATCAGTAAGACTGGTGTTGAGATAAGGAGAAGGACGCATGGGAACAAGGAGGACATGCTTGTCCTCAAGGGAGTTGGATTTGTGTTACTGATGCCATGGGTGGGGAAAACTTCCCCTGGTAAACTTGGTAAAGGTCAGATATGGTGCTTCCCAAGTGGTTTTTATTCCTTTTACAAAGAGTTACTAATGCAAGATGCATGTGGAAACATGAAGTCAACCTTTCATTCACAAATCTCTTTCTATAATTTCACATACTTATGATCCAGTCATTTTGTGAGTTGGTGGGTATCTCTTCCAAAAGAAATGTCCAAATCTTAATCTTGTCAACCTGTAAATGAGACCTAACTTGGAAGCAACATCTTCTTAGATGTAACTAGTTGGCATGAAATCATGCTCAAGTAAAGTGGGTCCTAATCCAACATAAATAATGTTTCATTAAAAAAAGAGATGAGACACACATATGAACAGCCATGTGGGAGAAAGTTCACATGAAGATGAAGGTAATTATTAGAGTCATACATTTATAGCCAAGTAATTCCTGAAGTAATCAGAAGTTGAAAGGGACAAGTTGGGACTTCTTTAGAGTTTGCAGAAAGAGCATACCAAGCCAACAGCTTTTCTTGCATTTATATGCTACAGGACAGTGAGATAATAAATTTGTATTCTTTTAAGCAGCCCATGACTTAGCTCTCATGTTTTAGTGGAAAATGGTTGTGCTACATACCTTAAGGCAAGCAGTTCTAATTCACCAGCTGCTTTTCAAATGAAGGGTGAGTAACTTGGTCCAGTGTAATTTAAAGGCTCTGATAAGAGTCAACAGGAGTCAATTCTGATTTGACAGCATATAACAAGGAACAACAATTTGGAGTGTTCATTATGGCAACCTTAGTACTTAATATACTGTAAGCTCTGGATTGTATTTGTTAATAGTGATTTAGTAAATGTGTTAATAACACCATGCCATCAATTCTACTTATTCTGACATCCCCACCTCACCCAATCAGGTTTCTAAAAGCTGTAAATCTGAATGGGAGAAGACTGTCCTTCCTCCACACAGTAGCTGGAAGACTTGAATCATCACAATAACATCCTGATTTAAATGAAGCAAAGTTGTGTGTCAAGATTTTATTCTTTTACAATACTTATTGATTATTTATGCTGAACAAATAATCCTAGAAGCTGTACTATGAGAAAAAAAGAGCGCAATACTTTACAACCTTGCTTACTGAAAGCAAAGAAGACTTCATAAAGAAGTCTTCTGAAGAAGTCACTGAAGAAGATAAAATACTTTGGTTGTCAGTATAGATTACACTCCAACATCCTAAATGTCCAACCACAATCAATTGGATTGAGCAAGTATGGTACTTTCACTCGATGGGATACTATGCAGCATTCAGAAATAATGATTTTGAAAATCACTACATAATTTGGGAGGGACTGGAGAGCATTGTGCTAAGTGAACTCAGTCCCACAAGGACAAGTACTGTATGATACAATTATTGTAGAAACATAAAGATAACTAGTAAAATATGAATGAGGATCCAAGGTGAGAGGACTGGTGGAGGGTTGGGGGGGTAATCATAGAGTCATACAATTTGATGGGTGGAGGAAGAGTGGGTAAGGGAAATGAGAAAGACGCAATGTGAAAAATGAATGTATACAAACTTTGTAAGTAAACCAGTTGTAATTAAAAAATAAAAAAGAAAACAAAAATCCTCAAGGCAACACCATGATACATGGAGGATGACTGATGTTGTCATATTTCAATTTTACTTGGATGCACAATCAACACTCACAGAAGCATAAGTTAAGAAACCAAGCAATGATTTGTTTTCAGCAAATCTGTTGTCAATGGAATTTCTTTAAAGCGCTCAAGAACAAGAATGTTTCAAGAGTAAGGTGTGTCTGACTCAAGCTACGGTCAGGCAAATTTAAATAACTTCACATACTCATGACCACTGAACAATGAACAAGGAAGGCTGCAGAAGAACAAGTGCCTTTCCACTTTGGAGATACAAGAGTAGCAACTATACCATAAATTTCCACAGGAACAAACAAATTTGTCTTAGAATAACTGCAGCCATAGTGCTCTGCTGAGGCAATAATGCTATGAGGAAGAACCACTCTTCGAAAGAACTGTCATACTTGGGAAATAGAAGCGTCAGAGAGGTAAAAGACCTTCAGTATTCAAGTCTTCTCAGTGGCACCTAACAACAGCAACAATATTTCAAAAGACAATAAATATATTGTGAAAAGAAAAATGAAATGGCAAGAAGACTATAAGTGTTTTTAGGTGCATTAGAGGAGGTATAGTTTTCTTGATGTAGTATGTAAGCTGTCAGATTGTTAACCAGAAGATTACTGTTTCAAATCACTGGTACATCACTGTGCATGTCTATCTGTAAAGATTTAAAGCTTAGGAAACAAGATGGATACTCACTATGAATCTCACTTAATGCAATGGTTGTGGTTTCTAGAACAATGATAGTGGTTTCTTGTTTCTAGGACAGAAGTTACAGCTTGGTACAATTCACCCCTCAATTCAATGCTGAGATGAAACATTTCCAAGAAGAATTTCACTGTATGATTTCAGAAGCACTGCTTTATTTCATGTTAATTAATATTCTATAGTAATTATACCCCCGTTCATTTTCTAATAGTCTTTAATGGAAGCAAGTACAACAAACCTACATAAAAGAATTATATTGAGATCTTAAACTATCTTAGAAACATATTGGTTAAAAATACTATTTATCTCAATAAAGTATGTGTCAATTTGCTGTCTAGCTAAGATATGCCTTGTAACAAACACATTTAAATTGATCAGGTATGAATGCAGAACAATGATTCAAATGATAAACAGCAATTACAAGCGAATAAGAAAGCTGCCACTCTATTATTCACACACTACCAATGGAAAACCCTCTATCTTGTTTTTCTAACTCTACTCTTGTGTGTGCATTTCTAATTAATTCTCATTGCCTGACATTCTCTCCAACCCACACACAACCCAAATGCATCTTTAACTTTGAATACAAACAGGCAGAATAAATTTCCATATATTTGGTGTCTCATCAATTTAAACTGGCAAGAGCAGAGAGTCAAAAAACTTTAATGGCATTTACTGTTAAAACAAGAACAGCAGCCAGGTGAAAATTCCTCCTCAGCAAAACTAGAATCTAATAACTTATTAAAAATATCTCTGGTGACCAATTTTGAGAGATTTTTTAGTTATTTTATTCAGAACACAACATAAAGAAATTATTAAAGCACTAAGCCTTTCGTCACTTTCCAATCATCGAAATTGACTCAAAGAACACTAAAATGTTATTCTAACAAGAATTATTTACAGTTAATGTGTCATATCTTCATTATTTAAGGAGGTTTGGTAGCCTGGTGGCAGACAGTTTAAATCCATCAGCTAATCTATGGGGGTGGGGGAGTATGGGCAATATTCTCCCATGTGATTTATTGCCTCTGAAAATACAATGGAGTTAACAACCTCATTATTTTTTTTTTTTTAAAAAATGTATTCATTAATTTTATCCTCTTCAGAGTGTGCGTCTCTGGCTGTATTTGGCAGGCTCTTTATACACTTCTTCACTTGATCCCATGAACTTGAGCTCATGAATTTTATGATTTTAGGCTTTCCTCACAGGTCTCAGAACCACCCTGAGCTGAATTTTGTGTATGGTGTGAGATGTGGATCCTACTTAAGCTTTCTGCAGGTGGAAGCCCAGTTTTTCCAGCACCATTTGCTGAAGAGGTTGTCATTTCCCATTTGATAGCTTTAATTTCCTTGTTGAATATCAGTTGACCATAGATGGCTGGGTCTATTTCTGAGTTATCAACTCTGTTCCATTGGTCTATGTGCCTGCCATTGTATCAGTATCATGCTCTTTTGGTTCTTACTGCTGTTACAGTAGGTTTTGAGGTCAGGGAGTATTATTGATGAATAGGAGCTTTTAAAGATTAAATCCATGCATGTATCAAAATCTTTTCCAACTCCTCCTCCTTTGTGCCACGTAGTATTCCATTGTGTGAATGTATTATAATTTTTCAATCCATTCACCATTCATTTGTGGTTGGACATCTGGGATGTTTCAATTTTCTTGCAACGGTGATGAAGGCTGCTTTGAACATTGTTTTACAAGTCTCCATTTGTGACACACTTCTTATTTTCTCAGGGAATAGTCCAAGTAGTGGAATAACTGGGTCATATGGAATTTCTATGTTCAGCTTTTTGAGGAAACATCAAACTGATGGGGGAAAAAACCCTATCTATTGGGAACAAATCTCAGACAAGAATATCATAACAAAGTTTACAGAATACTCCTGGACCTCCACAAGAAAAAGATTGCTAACTCAATCACAAAGTAGGCAAAAGATATGGAAAGAATTTTCTCAGAGGAAGATATTAAATGGAAAACAGACAAATGAATATATGCTGAAAATAACTGACAATAAGTGAGATGCAAATGAAAACGACATTGAGGTTCTATCTCACACCAGTAACAGTGGCAAAGCCTAACAGGGCAGCAAGTAATAAATGATGGTGAGAATGTGTCGAAAAATAAATTCTTATATATTGTTGGTGGAATTATAAAATGGTACAATAATTCTGGAAGGCAGTTTGGTGTTTCCTCAAAAAAGCTGAACATAGAAATTCCATATGACCCAGTTATTCCACTATTTGGAATATACCCTGAAAAAAACGAGAAATTAGGTACAAATGGAGACTTGTACACCAATGTTCAAAGCAGCCTTCATTCAATATCACAAGAAAATTAAAATAGCCCAGATGTCCTACAACAAATTGATGGATTGAAAAAGTATAGTACATTCACACAATGGAATATTGCATAGCACACAATGAGTAATGATTTTGTAAATTATTATCTTACTTTGAAGGACTGGGGGCATTATGCTGAGTGAACCAACTCAGTCCCACAAGAACAAATATTGTATAAAACTATGATTGAGGAATAAGTATAAGGATCCAAGAGGCGTGGGGAGATTGGAAGCAGAAGGATGAGGATATTCATGGGAGGGGGAGATTAACTGTGGGGTTGTACAATTTGATGGGTAGGGGATGAGGAGAATTGGAAGAATCTGTTCCGGAAAACAATGTATTTGAATTTTGTAAATAAACTAATATATTAATAAAATGCTAAAAGACAAAATAAAATTCCAGTAGTTTGACTTTAATTACTTGTTGCTGCCACATGAATACATTTTTATACCACTATAAATGGCCCAGAAATTCAAAAAATTATTTTCCAACAAAATTTATTGTTAATTAATGAATGTATGATTATGTTTTGATATATTTATATATTACAACACATTTGAGATTAAGTCTTTTTAAACTTGGAAAAGAATTCTTTTACATCAGGTTAAAATAAAAAAAAATAAATCTAAATAGTTTTTGTCCTTAAGTTGTTGTTGTTGTTTACCATTAAGTCAGAAATGACCCTTCGGTAACTCTCCGGTGGATTTTCATAAGCAATAAATCACAGGAAAGGAGATTATCCACCCTTCTTTCACAGAGTTACAATCTAAACCTCTCAAATTTCAGTTTTTAATTTTTTTACATATTTCATTGGTCTGCATACACTCATTCATATACACTGGGTTTCATGCATGCACATTGTGTTTTATAGAGTTTTATAATTACTGTTTTTGAGAAAGTAGAAACTAATAACTTGAAAGAGCAGTAATCATATATGCTTCATAGTTTTTTAGTGTTTGGAGGATCTGGCGTTTTTGGGGGTTTTGTTTTGTTTTGTTTTTAATATGGACCACTTCATAAATGTGTGTGCCATTCACCCTTATACAGTGGCCATGCTTATCTTTTCTGTGTCATCCCAATTTTAGTGTATGTGCAGCACTGGAATAGTTTTCTTGGTAATAATATTTGCTGAGAGTTTAACCATTTTAAGCCAGGGCACTATGTTTTATATCCATTGGCTATAATTATCTCAATAAAGTATGAGAAAGAACACTATTAATCATCCCAGCCACACTGTTAAACCTTGTGTGGTATACATTGAGTGGGTTGACCAAATCTAACATAAATATTAGGGAAAAAAGATGTGTTCCAGATTCTTCATGTCTGTGTGAGAGTGTGTGTGTTTGAAAAGAATTATGACTCTTCCATCCCATAGATGTCAATTTTGTCTGTAATTTACAGATCATTCAGGATGCAGGGCTTTATGAGGAGAAATGTGGCATCAGGCTTAGAGGAAGACTCATCAACAACCTATGTTATCCAGATGATACAACCTTGTTTGCTGAAACTGAAGAAGACCTCAAGCACTTGCTGCAGAAGGTCAAAGACTGCAGGCTTCAGTATGGATTGAACCTCAACATCAAGAAGGTGAAGATTCTCACCAGTGGGCAAATAGGCAACACCATGCTGGATTGAGAGGAGATTGAAGTTGTTAATAATTACAGCTTGAACAAGCTACACAATCAACATTCTTAACACCAGCAGTCAGGAAATCAAAAGACAAATTGTATTGAGACACATATGCTGTCAGTTACCTGTCCAGAGTACTTAAAAGCACCAATGTCAGTCTAGAGCTAAGGTGCACCTAATCTAGGTCATGGTCTTTGCAGTTATTGCTATGCATCAGAGAGCTGGAAAATGACTAAGGATGACAGAAGAATAGATGCCTTCGAACTGGGGTGCTGGAGAAGAGTCTAGAACATACCATGGGCTTCCAAGAAAAGAAATAGGTTTGACTTGGAGAGGGTGAAACCAAGTTTCTTCTTGGACGCTAGGATTTTGAAGCTCTGTCTCACATACTTTGGGCATGTGGCCTGGAGAGACTGGTCTTTGGGGAAGGACCTCATGCTCAGAAGGGTGGAGGGACAGCATAGGAGAGAAAGACTCCTGATGAGATGGATTGATACAATAGCTGAAGCAATGGGAACTGGTGTGTCAAAATTAGTGAGAATGTCTCAGAATAGGGCAGGGTTAAGATATGCTGTACACAGGGTCACAATGAGTCACAGGGTACACGACAGCAAGTAACAAAAACAACTTCAGTGGAAGTGAATAGTTGGTCCTTGTTAATGAATAATTCTGAGCCTAAAATTGTTTCTCACCCTTATGCCAAGAGCAGAAGGAACTGTCATACACCTTTCCATAATAGATTTTTGACTGTGTGGCAGGATCAACAGTATTTCCAATCACTTACTCAGAAGCAAAAGTGTTTTTTTCCAATCCCTTACTCAGAAGCAAAAGTGTTTTTTCTTCTACTTTGATCTTAGAAGCCTTGGAGGTTTGTTTTGTTCCTGGAGGTGAGAGAATTTGCTTTTTGAATTCCAGGGACTTAAGGGTTTTGCTTATCATGAGAGTCTGGGAAGTTGCTGACCCTTTCCAATTGTTCCTCAGCAGGAATCAATTACTTCCTCAATCCTGCATCACTGAAAGGGGTTTTCCCTGATATTCTGACAAAAAAACACATTAAAGCACTCAGTGGAAGCCTGAGGAGAAGAGACTATGAATCATAAATTCCCTTGTGACTGAGTCTCTTTGCCAGGCAAGTTAATGGACTTGATTACCTTGTGACCTCAGATCTTTGATGAGTTATAAATTCATGAAATATTCCACTTCCCCCTCTGTTTGCTTGGCAACTGTGTTTCCATGTTAATATTACATCCTAAACAAAACTGTAAATACTTGACCAAACTTTTCACTAGATTTCAGCAACAGATTATTCCATGTTGCTGTTGTTGTTGTTGTGTACCAGGGAGGCAGAAATAACCCATAGCTGACCCTCTGCTAGATTTTCAGAGGCAGTTAATCATATCAGAAAAGATTTCCCATCCATCTCTTGTGGAGCTGCTGCTGGATTTGAACTGCCTGCCTCTGGGTTTGCAGTTCAGCTATTTGTCACTATGCCACCATCTTTATTGAAATGACACCATTCATGAAATAACTGTAAATAAATACAAAATTTTCAAAGATGTACATTTCCATCAGTAGAAAACATACATTAAAATCAATGGACTTCAATCAAGCTTAAAAGAAATCATCCAAATGGAATCATAAAGAAAGGAAAGGCAATTAGGAATATTCAAAAGTTACAGAGCAATTTCAAAGGGGCCAGAATATGTGTCATTGGGTGTCAGAAATAGTTTCCCTGGATCTCAGTCAACACACTTGGCACCAGCAGTCAAGAAATCCAAAGATGAATTGCTCTAGGTAAAGATGCTGTCAGTGACCTCTCCAAACTGATAAAGAGCAAAGATGTCAGTTAAACTAAGGTGTACCTGATTTCAGACCATGGTCTTTGTGATTACTTGCTATGCATCAGAGAGCTGGACCGTAACTAGAACTGACAGAAGAATTGATGCCTTTGAATTGTGGTTCTGGAAAAGAGTATCCAGCCTACTATGAACTGCCAGGATAAAAAAAAACAGGTTTATCCTGCAGAGGTGAAACCAGCTGCTCCTTGGAGGCAAGGATTTTGAAGATTTGTCTCATATCCCTTGTGAATGTGGCCAAGAAGGACCAGTCCCTGCAGAAGGACATCATGTTTTGGAGGGACAACACAGGAAAGAAAGACCTTGGATGAGATGGATTGGTACAGTAACTGAGGTAATGAGGATAGATGTGTCAAAAACGGTGAAGCTGGTCCATGATAGGGCAAGGTTGAACTATTATACATAGAGTCACTATGAGTCTCATGTGACTTGATGACACATAACATAAAAAACAAACAAACAAAAACAAAACAAAAAACCACACAAAACAAAACCCAAACGAACTCTGTTCCATAAGGAGTCATACTGCAACCCTCCTCTCTAGTTGTTCATAAACTCCAGGGGAAAAAGTTCTCCCCCTTTCAATTTATAGCCTTAGGGACCTAGTGGAAGATCACCGATAAATCTATGCCAACTGGGAGACAATTAGTTGAGTTGTGTTAACAAATTTTAAAATAGCCAATGTAAACTCATCCAATGCTCTACAAAAGAAAGGTGTAGTGACTTGCAACTGTGAAGATCACTGTTCTGTTTTTCTTCCCCTTTAACATATTTGGTAGCCAAGTCCAAAGTAGCTCAATGGAAAATAACTACTTTTGTTGTCTCAGAAGGTAAAAGATATGGAAGCTACTTTTGTTAGGTATTGTAGAGCCAATTCTGGCTTGCAGTGACCTTTTCTACAACAGAATGAAACATTGCTTGGACCTGTATCACCCTCACAATCTCTGTTATTCTTAAAACCAGTGTTTGAGACATTGTTTCAATGCATCTTTTGTGGCTCTTCCTTCTTTCTTCTGTCTCCCTGAAGACTTGACTCAAGAAGCTCCTGACCAAAGCCATGATATTGTCAATCATCTCACATGCATATCAAAGAGTAGATAGACTAAGTGTGCAAAGAGAGTGTAATCATGTATTTTTGCAAAGTAACGGGAACTAAAAAATCAAACAAAAACAGAGATTCATGAAATCTTGAAAATAGCATGCAGTTCAAACAGGAACAACAGGGAAATGAAAACCACGGCCTCCTAAATACTTTTACAAACTTCTGCAAATGAAAGAAGATGAAATCTTGAAGTCAGGGTGGCCATAAGATTTTTTAAAAGGTAAGAATTACGTAGTACATTTATAAGAAAGTACAAAACAAATGCATTATAATTTCATATGGAAAAACTTGGAAGTACTAAAGGAAAACTTTTATTAACCCAAAATACTCCACCAAATGAAATCTAGGTTGAAATAAAAAGATAAATAAAGACAGATTCATACCACTAAATTTAGAAATACTTCCATTTATAAGACCTGTGATCCCATTAATATTATGAGAATTTCCTAAAATACAGGAAAATACACTATTAAAGATAGAATTGAAACTATTTAAAGAAAGAAACATCACTAGAATTACTAGAAAAACAAAGACAATTTGAAGAGTTATTGCATTAAGAAAGAAAATAAATGCAAATAAGGTTTTAATTAGGTAAATTAGTAACACGTAAGTCATAAGTGACTGGACAGCACATAAGAGAACAAAAATAAATAGAAAAATATCAAAGCTAGAAAAGGGAATGAGATAATAATAAAGCTAGAAAAGAAATGAAATCAGTGAAATAGAAACCAAAAATACAAGAGGAATGAAACAACTAAAACAAAGTGGATAATACAAAAAAGAGTAACAGAAGACTTCAGATCTTATCAAATTCATGAGGCTGATAAATGAAATAATAAAAATCTTTATGTCAATAAATCTTTTAACATATGAAATGAACAATAAATAGACACACAAAAAGTCTAGCAAAGGAAATAGTAATTACAACTGTTTGTTACAACATTTTTATCCATTCCTCCTGCAAAGACATGTAACAATAAAAACATACTTAGAACACAAAAGCTTAGATATAGTTCTTTTTTTAAACTCATTGAATCTCTCTCACACACACACATTTTTATGAAGTATGTCTGTCTATTTGTTATATTGTACAGCTAAGCTAAACCACTTGACAACTGCATTAGACAACATAGGGCTTTTTTTAATATTCTCATAGGAGATTTGAATTTATAAAGTTATTTGATATACCAAGGAAATCAAGTTTTGCACGTTCTCTCCATTATTCTCCAACTTAATATGACAAGTCAGGAGATTAAAATAAAAAAACAACAAAAACTAATTACAATGGGGAAATCTACTGTCAAGGAACTTTATGGAGTGTTAAAGAGCAATGATCCCAGTCTAAGGAGCTGGTCCAAAGTATGACCTTCTCAGTTACATGATACGAATCTGACATATGGACAATTCAGATGAAAAAACTGATGTCTTTGAGTTGTGCTGGTAGAGAATTGTTTTGAATATATGACAGATTACCAAGAGAACAGATCTATTTCGGAAAGTATAAAACCAGGTTGTTCCCTGGAGGATTTTGAAATTCTGTCTCACATACTTTCTACATGCTGTTGAGAAGGGGAAGTCCTTGGAGAAGGGTCTCATGTATATAAATGAGGAGGATCAATACAGGAGAGTAAGACTCAGGATCAGATGGATTGACACAATGGTGGTCATAGATGGGGAAAGTTAGTCATAGATGATAAGATTAGATCAGGATGTGGCAAGATGCAGAGCTGTTGTTCATAGGGTCAGTTGGTATGAGTTGTACTTGACTCAAAGATAATACAACTTTGTAGGCTGATTATAACATCAGTATAATGCTTTTATTCACAATCATTGTCTTTTATTATCATTACATTTACTGGAGCAAGAAAAACCTGACATTGTTCCTAGTTCCCCACCCACTCACAAATACTTAGCTCCTGACTGACCACATCATAAAAAGGCCTCTTCCCCAAACTGCCATAGACCTGATCACATGCTGATAATGCCCTTACCCCTACAATCCCCTTCCTACCTCCTTAACAGTTCCAATAAAAAAGAACCTCTTTCGTCCACCAAGATTATTTGGCTTCTCTCTAAGACAGCTCAGTAAAGAACTGTTTGCTACTTGGGACCAGCTAATTCTTTTCTTTAATATCAGCTTTTTTACTATCTAATATTTATAAATCTGATATTTCTCCTTGGGGCTTGGAAATATTATATACATATTTAGAGATATCATTTAATACAGAGAAATAAAGAACAAAAGCATTGTTGTCAAGTCTTTACAGGAAGAGACTGCCTGTCTGTCTTGAAACAACTGGTGCAATAGAACTACACTTTCTATCAACAGCCCAACATGTTTCACACTATCCCACCAGAATGGTCCCTGGGAAATAACACTTGACTCTGGGACCAGTTTTCTTTGGTGATCTCAGGCACAAAAGTGTTGTCAGAATATATCTGATTTTTTAAAAGTTACATTGAACCAGAAAGATAACAGTAGTGAGGGGAAAGATACAGGGCAAAGACTTATTAGAGACCTAATCTTCTCTGAATATTCGTCTGACATACTCTGGACATGTTATAAGGTTGGTAAAGTCCTTGGAGAGGGACATGATGCTTGGGAGAGTGGAGGGACAGCACAGGAGTGGAATACACTCGATGAGATGGATTGATTCAGTGATTAGGGTAATGGGGTAAGTGTATAGAGAAAGTAAGATTGGCACAGGATAGATCAGGGTTTAGGTTGTTGTACACAGGATCACTGTGAGTCGTAGGCAACTCTATGGCACATACAACAATCTTTGCACAAGACAGTACATGCGTTGCATGTCATAGCAAAGCTTTCACCCTTCAGATTTTGAGCAAAACATGAAGTATTGATGTATCACCTATAGACAAAAGCTTCTCCCACTGCTTTGAATGTGGTTATTCTACAGTCCTGCAAATAATCCTGTCTCAAGCATCAGGCTCCTGTAAAGATTCACTGAACTCTTTAAGGTTACCCATCCAAAGGCTTTAACCTATACTTTTCTGTGCCAGACTGGATTTGTCAAATTGTAAAACTTTAAGACTGTTCCTCTTTTGCTTTCTTGGCTTGAAAGAACTGATTTAAAAGGCAAGTAGGGATTGTCTGTAAATCTAAAGTTCTCAATCTGGGATTTGCCTGTACATAGATAAAGAATCCCTAATGATATGTTGTACATGATAGTGCTTAGTCGAGTTGGAATCAATTCATAGCTTACCCTAAAGAAGGTTTTCAGAAGCAGTTGAATCACATTGGAGGAGATTGTCCAACTTTCTCTTGTGGAGCAGGTAGTGGATTTGAACCAAATGATTTTTTGGATTGCTATGGTCTAGACCATAGTCTTCACAATTGTGTGCTATGCAGCAGAGGGATGGACAGTGACTAGAGATGACAGAAAGAGAACTGATGCCATTGAGGTGTGGTGCTGGAGAAGTGTTGAATTATACCATGTACTGCTAGGAGAACAAACAGATTCATCCGGGAGAGGGGGAAACTGGGATGCTCCTTGAAGGCAAGGGTTCTGAGACTTTGTCTGACATACTTTGTTTGGGCATGTTGCAAGGAAGCACCAGTCCTTGGATAGGGATGTCGTGTGTGGGAGTATGGAGGAAAGCAGAAGAGAGGAAGACTCTCGATAAGATGAATCTATTCAGTGATTGGGGTAACGGGAGTAGGTGTGTCAGAGACAGTGAATTTGGCAGAGGATAGAGCAGGGTTTAGGGCTATTTTACATAGGGTCGCTATGAGTCGCATGCAAGCCAATGACACATAACAACAACAACAACAAATGCAGTGTCTTACCACTAGACCACCCTCTAGTGGCATAGTATGAAAAATATAGAGCCTCTAACCAAAAGGTGATTCAAATTTACCAGATATTACTAAAGGAAGCAGGAGCGGCATCCACTTTCGAAATGGCTTGCCTCTGGAAACTCTACGTATGAACAGTGCTCAGGCCTTTTGTTCACAGGGTTGCTATGAGTCGTCTAAGACTCGACGGCACCTAACAACAACAACAACAACTACTAAGGAGAAAGATGAGCAAAAAGATGAGCAAAGCATTACAGCCTCAGAATGTTGATAGAAAGCTTTTAATAACTGTAGTTAGATGGGACTTGATGGATGGAGGCATCACATATATATGATGGCTCTGAGCTATTATATATATACATACCTAAAAATTATGTGTGTGCATATTTATCTTTTTCTACTATTTTATTGCCCCAGGTGCAAAGAAAACCATAGTAATGTGGAATCTTCAATCTATGTAGTCAACTAAGCATATTTTCTATTTACTTTTTGTCAAAGAATATTGCTGTTGTCTTTGTTATTACACACACACACACACACACACACACAAACACACCCCTATTTGCATGTTTTTTTCTGCCAAGAATACAAATGCATCCATCTTGTAGAGGGTGAAACCAAGTCTCTCCTTGGAGGCTAGGATTTTGAAGCTCTGCCTCACTTACTTTGGGCACGTAGCAAGAAGAGATTGGTCCTTGGAGAAGGACATCATGCTCAGAAGGGTAAATGGACAGGGCAGGAGGAGACCCAGGATGAGATGGATTGATAAAGTAATTGGGGCAATGGGGGTTGTTGGGTCAGAATCAGTGAGACTGGCTCAGGACAGGGAGGGGTTCAGAGCTGCTGCACATAGGATAGCTATGTATTGTAGGTGACTCAATCGATAACATTATATGACAGGCTTGGAAGCAGGAGTGGCATCCACTTCCTAAATAACTTGCCTCCAGAAACTCTATGAACTTTGATAAATGTTGATAGTTGTAGAGGGGCATCAGGGCTTTTGTTCATAATGTTGCTATGAGTTGTGCTCGACTTAAAGACAACCAACAACAACATTTCTTGCATTTCTTGGTAGAAGTATCCATACATACATTTTTTCTCTTGTTGTGTACCATCGAATATGATCCAACTATCACAGGAGGAGACTGTCCTTCCTCCTTAAGCAGAGCATCTGGTGGATTCGAACCCTGAGCCTTCAGGATTGCAGCAAAGCTTCTAGTCACTAGGCCAAGAGAGCTCCCTTGTCCATTCATATTTTTGCATGTGTCAACATGGGAATGAGATTGGTAAAATAAGATTTTTTTTATATCATAGAATAAAAACATGCCATAATAAACTGTTTTTGTAACAATAAATTAAAATGTTGTTGTTGTTAAGTGCCATCAAGTTGTGGACGACTCACAGTGACCCTGTGAACAAAGGGCCCGAACATTTGTATAACTTTGATCATTTCTCCAAGTTCATAGCGTTTCCAGAGGCAAGCTATTTTGGAAATGGATGACACTCCTGTTTCCAAGCTTGTTTAAATCTGGGAGCTCCATCAAACACTGTCCATCATGGGTAATCATTATCACATTTGTCACGTAGTGTCACAGTTTTCAGCATCATAGCAACCACAAGTTACCGCTGTACAGCATATGGACAGACCAATGCTATGCAACCTAGAAGGATAATAGTATACTTTATCGTTGTTGATTGCCATCGAGTCAAGGTTGACTCACAGCAACTCTATGCACAAAAGACCTAATGCCCTTCCAAAGCTGTTGTTGTTTCTCCAAGTTCACAGAGTTTCCAGAGGCAGGTGGTTTAGGAAGTGGATGCCACTCCTGCTTCCCATAGTATGTAATACTACAATTAGATCTCACTGGGTACAGACATCAGTAATTGGAAAAATGGATTTATTAAGATCTGCATTCTATAAAATTCTACAAATTACATACAACTATATATAAGTATATATAAACTCATATAAAATGGCACACATATGCAAAACTTGTCAATAATTCCTAAGAGGACATAGCTTTAGTCTCCTGAGTATATTTTTGCTACATATTAACTATTTCCAAATCTGTATAAACTTTATTACTCAAAACTAATGTTTCCTTAGGTCCTTCATTTTGATTTGTGCTCTGAGTGGGAGGACATTGATAAAAAATTATGAAGAAACTCAATCTGTATGGAATAACCAACTGATGTGTGGTGTAATGAAAATATGCTATTCTTTATTGTTATTTCTACTGTATATCCAACGTCAGGATACAAAATTTCTTTTTCCTTATTGTTCCCAGTGGGATAATAAAACTAGCTTGTTTCTATCTAAATTAAGATATTTTGCTTTTAAGAATATTTTAAAATTCTTTGCAAACTACAGCAGAATTTTAAGGTTAGTTTTCCCATTTTAAAATGTCATGGTTGTTTTGTATATAGTCTCAATCAATGAATTTGTTAGCTTATCTTCTGGAGAGTATAGTTTGCATGAACAGGCCAGTCAAACGTATTTCAGTGATAATGACTTATCATTCATAAACTCTTCATGGCTAGTCTCACAGCTTCCAACTTCCATCATGATTATTACTTACACTATAAATAGATTGTCAGCTTTTACCATATTCATTATTTCCACAATTCCAACTTTTTTCTAGTTAAAAATATTTTAAAATAATTTGTTTATTTAAGGTTACATGGTAAGACAAACACATAACATTAATTACCTAAATAAAAACTAAAAAGATAAAAATGGATTCTTCATTAAAATTTTTGTGACAAATACTTTTAATGTTTCCTGTAAGAATGTTCCTATGAGTTTTTGATTATTACTAATCTATTCTTTCTGAAAATAAATGCAAATTATTAAAAAATGTATTCTTTTTAATCTTCCCACTCTTGTAATTTTCTTCATTTAGAACTTCTATTTTTTAAAATATTAATTATTTTCTACATGGTTTTCTTTTCTAGTTAATTTTCTCTCTTTGCTCCATCCATAATATATATCTTTGTTAAAAACTTTCTAAAGTCATTACCAATATGATGTTGTGTTAAGTGCTTTTGAGTTGGAACCAACATCTGGTAGACACCCCAAAGAGTTGCAGAGGCTGTAAAACTGCACGGGGGGAGATTGTTTATGTTTCTCTTGGGATAAAATCATAGTTAAATTACTAATAACAATAATAATATTAACAATAATAAAAACTCAAACTCACTGCTGTCAAGTTGAAAGCAACTCATGGTCAACCCTCCAGTGGATTTCTGAAGGCAATAAATCTTACAGGAGTAGACTTTCCATCTTTCTTCTTCAGAGCCACTGATAGATTCAAACTGCCAGAGAGCTGCTGTCTTTGGGTTGGCAATCCAATGCTCAATGGACTACTCCACCCTCAAAAGGGATCCCACGGTGAATGCACCATTATTTCTTAGTCTTAATGATTTTCCTATTATGAACTTTCTTCTTTTTCATTTCTTTGTCATATTTTCCTACTATCTCATCTTATTTGGTTTTGCCAGGTAAAATTATTTTATGTACCTTGTGATTATACCTTTCTATTCTCATCTTTTATTATGTTTCAGTCAACCAGTTTTATTGTCTTCAAGTTATACATTTTTCTTATAATATTTAATTCAACTCTTAATTCATCTCTCTGTCTCTGGCAATCTCAATTATGTAGACCCCATCTGGTTTCATTAAGTAAGTTTTCTCTAAGGAAGTCTTATGATCATTGAATGTACATGCATTCCCTAACCAGCTGTAATCTCCATAACGTTTTATTTTATTTCTACTTTATGAGCATTGTATAACAAAATATTAATATTTAAGTCCCTGGGGGGCCTTAGTGTTCTACTCTATAGGGTGTTGTGCTCTTAATGAGAAAGCTGCATATCCAGAGGTTTGAATTTACAGCAGCTTCAAGAGAGAAAGATGAGCAAACTGTTTTCATTGTGATGTAAAGTTTCAAGACCCTGATTGGGGTGGGGGGATGTTAAAAATTAGAGACAATTTAACAGCTGTACATTTATTTGTGTGTTTGTCTGCTTTCTACTGAAAAACAAGGAGAAAAATCTACCATCATATTTGGTAGTTGTTGTTGTTATTATTGAGTATTATTAAGTCAGAATTTACCCATAATAGTCACTCTCCTGGATTTTCAAAAGCAGTTACTCTCATAGAAGGAGAAAGCTCATCCTTCTCACAAGGAGCAGCTAGTGGATTTGAACCATATACTTTTGCATTGAAGCACAATTCTTTACTGTACGATGATATCAAGAATAACATCCATAAAGAGAGTAAAATGTCCTTATAAACATAGAAGAAAGAAAAAACAAAGTAGTTCTCTGAAGAGATTATGAAAATTGCATTCAATCAAGAAGCCAAAACAAAAGAAGAGATGGTAAAGTAAAAGAGTTGGACAAAAATTTTCAAAATGGAGCTCTACAAGGCAAAGGGATATTACATAAAATGGCCAAAGAGCTGGAGTCATGAAACAAAAAGGAACATCTCACTTAGAATTAATCAAGCTGAAAGAATTGAAAAACAAATTCAAGCCTTGAGCTGAAACACTGAGAGATGTTATGTGCAAAGTCTTAAATGATCCAGAAAGCACTTAAAAAAATAATAAAGGAATACACAATCACTGTAGCAAAAACAATTAATCAATGCTAAAGAATTTCAGGAAGTACTGTGTGAATAAAAGCCAATGGTAATGAAGTAAGAAGCTCAGTTGCACTGAAGACATTAGCAAAAAAAAAATAGGTCTTGAGGAATTGATGGAGTACCAAGTGACATTTTTCAACCAACAGAATCAGTTCTGGACATGTTCATCAGTTTTTGCCAGTGTATTCAGAGGACAACTGTCTGATGGACTGAATGGAAGTGATTTGTTCTCTTTCCCAAATAGCCTAGCCAACAGAATGTAGAAATAATAGAAACATATCAATAATAACCCATGTAAACAAATTATTGCTGAAGATAAATTAAAAAAAATATCTGGAATTACCACAAATTCAAGCAGGGTTTATAAGAGGCCACAGAACCAAGGTTATCACTGTGAATATCAGAATATCAGATAGATCCTGGCTTAAAGAAGAGAATACCAGAAGAATGATTATTTGTGTTTTATTGACTATACAAAGGCAGTTGACTGTGTGGATCATAACAATTTATGGCTAACACTGAGAAGAATGGGAAACCCAGAACACTTAATTACACTTATGTGAAATCTATGTCTAGATCAAGAAACTGTCCAAACTGAGCAAGAGAACCCTACAAAGTATAAAATCAGGAAGGTGTGTATATGGGTTGTATCCTGTCTCCATATATATATTCAATCTATATGCTGGGCAAAAAATTTGTGAAGGTGAACTTTATGAACATGTGTCAGATATAACAAGGGCTATACAGTTTAGGACAGGGTTCAGGTCCATTGTTCATAGGGTTGCTATCAGTCATATTTGATCTCATGGCACTTAATAACAACAAGCCGTTAGAGCTCTCAGTGACCCATGGAAGAGGGTCAGCTAAAAAATGAAGACCTTTAAAAACACTGATTATGACACTGGTTGCAAGAATGGGCTCTAACATACTATCAGTTATAAGGAGAGTGGAGGATGAGGGAGTATTTCTTATTGTGCACAGGGTCACTTGGTACAACAGTGGCAAATAGGATATAGTAACTAAGCCTAACTATTGTTGTTATGTGTCGTCGAGTCATTTGCAACTCATAGGGACCCTATGTACAACAGCCCTAAACCCTGCTTTATCCTGTGCCAGTCGTATTGCCTCCGACACTCCCATTCCGATTACCCCAGTCACTGAATCAATCCACCTCATAGAGGGTCTTCCCCTCCGGCGCTGTCCCTCCACTCTACAAAGCATGATGTCCCTCTCCAAGGACCTGCCTCCCCTTACAACATGTCCAAAGTATGTCAGACGAAGTCCCGGAATCCTTGCCTCCAAGGAGTAGCCTGGTTTAACCCGCTCCAGGATGAATCTGTTTGTTTTCTTGGCAGTCCATCGTACATACAATACTCTTCTCCAGCACCACAGATCAAAGGCATCAATTCTCCTTATGTCCTCCCTAGTCATTGTCAAGCTCTCTGATGCATAACAAGTTATTGCAAAGACCATGGCCTGTATCAGGCGCACCTTAGTCTCCAGAGAGACACCATTGCTCTTGAGTACTTTAGAGAGGTCCCTAACAGCAGACTTTCCCATCGTGATACGCTTTTTGATTTCCTGACTGCTGGTGCCAAGAGTGTTGACTGTGGAGCCGAGCAAACTGAAGCTGTGAGCAGTCTCAATCTCTTCACCATCCATCCTGATGCTACCAATTGGTCCAGTGGTGAGAATCTTTGTCTTCTTGACATTGAGCCTCAGTCCATACTGAAGGCTGCAGTCCTTGACCCTTCGCAGCAAGTGCATGAGGTCCTCTTCAGTTTCAGCAAGCAGGATTGTGTCATCTGCATAACGCAGATTGTTAATAGATCTTCCACCTATCCTGACACCACACTTCTCCTCATAGAGCCTAGCCTCTCGTATAATCTGTTCTGCATATAGGTTGAAAAGATATGGAGATAGGACACATCCCTGGCGTACACCCTTCCCAATTTTGAACCATGCGGTGCTACTCTGCTCTGTTCTGATGACTGCCTCTTGGTCCAAGTATAGTTTTGATTTAGCACGATTAAATGTTCTGGGATTCCCATTCTTCTCAGAGTCAGCCACAGTTTGTTATGATCCACACAGTCAAAAGCCTTTGCATAATTAATGAAACACAGATATACATTCTTCTGGTATTCCCTGCTTTCAGCTAAGATCCATCTAACATCAGCTACAATATCCCTAGTACCACAACTAGATTTAAAAATATTCTAAGACATGTTTTCTTTCCATTCTTGGAACTCTTCAAAATATTCATGCTAATTTGCAACAGTTGACCTGTACTCAAGAATCCAATGTGAAAGGAAATGACAATAGAGACAAAGGTTACTTACCATGACAATTATACAGCTAGACAATTGGGCAATGAGGACCACGAGACAACAATTCTAAGCGGTATTTTTTTCTTTTTTCTCTTTCTTGGTTAGCACTCTCTCTCCTAAGTAAATTCTAATTTTTTTTCCGCTATTTGAGACGAGTTTGAAAAAATGAGCTCATAAATTTGTATCTCAGGTTCCAGATTTTATAATCTTGTCATCTAACCCCATCTTAATAACTTAATTCAGGAATCAGATTGCTCGCTGTTTTTAGAGGTCAGCAACGCTAACCCTAATGTCTGGGGGCATAGTGTGTATCACATTGAGCTAATAATTGAAGGGGTGGTGGTTCAAACCCAACAACTGCTACATGGAAGAAAATTAGGTAGTCTTCTCTTGTTAAATGATGGATGGTTACAAAGAGTGGGAATCAACTCAACCAAGCGCTGTTTTTGGTTTCTTATCAGTCCGAGTAAAAAACTCAATAGAGAAAGCATCTTTCCTTTAAAAAAAAACACTGAATGAAACTTGATAGAAATACACTGATAAAATATCTCCAAGTAAGGAAAAGTGCCTCCAAACCCAAAACTGTCATTCTGTGTACAATCAGACTTGTCTGACCAGTCATCAGCTCGAGATTCTGACTGATTGTGTATGTCATGTAAGCAATAAACCCATGACAATGTGTCTACAGCAGTTTGTCAAAAGACACTTTATGTACAAATATAGCTCCATGCTATAGCACATTTCTGTGATTTATAACACATAGATACTTGTTATTTAAACTTCTAAAAAGGTCTTTTGAAAGAAATGCTGTGACATAATTTAGGATACGTTAATTAGAAAATATAAAATTAAATATTGCAAAATAGTACATTTACCTTATTACTATTCCTTAAAGAGTGAATTTATTACTAAATACTACTTTTTAAATAAGATTTCTTAGGTTACCTATTTCTAAGACATAATCAGGCAGCAGTCCTCCAGAGTATATAAACTGAAAAGAATCTAAGACCTAGCAGAGTAGTAAGTAATTTTATTCTTTCAACCTTTGACTCCTGACTTACAAACTTCATATGGTCAATATAATGATGTTGATTCAATTAAAAATTGTATTTTACTTTGAATAATTTAATAATATTTGCCTGGGTGTTAATAATGAGAGAACAAGAGCTGAAGAATTTAAATTATGTTTATGATTTAATTCCATTCCCTATATTATGCTTGGGAGAGTGGAGAGACAGCGCAGGAGACAAGACCCTCAATGAGATAGATTGATTCAGTCAGTGGGGTAATGGGGGTAGGTGTGTTGGAGACAATAAGATTAGTAAGGGATAGAGCAGGGTTTAGGGCTGTTGTACATAGGGTCGCGTTGAGTCGCAGCTGACTCCAGGGTACCTAACAACAACAACAATATAATGACATTCAATGAGTACACACTGAAAAGTAATACTGAGATAAGATAGTATTAATTGTCCTTTCCATGTTGTTGTTGGCTACCACACTGTCACCTCCAACGAATGGCACTTTCTGTATAACAGAGCACAACATTGATCAGGCCTATGACAATTTTATGACTGCTGGTATTTTGTTTTGTTTTGTTTTGTTGGGTTTTTTTGACTGCTGGTATTTTTTTCAGTCCAGAATTGTGACTATCATGTTACTTCATCTTACCTGGGACCTCCCTCATCCCTTCTGATCCTAAGCCTTACTAAACATAATATCATCTACTAACAATTGGTGTCTGTTAATATTGTGTCCAATGAATGTAATTAAAAATCTTCTCACTCTTGCTTTTAAAGATTATTCTGGTTGCATTTCTTCTAAGACTAATTTTTTTTTCTACTAGCAGTACATGGCACATTTAACATTCTTCTCCAACACCATAACTCTTTGTATAAATTATTTTCTTGTCTTCCTTTTTTTTAATTATTCAAATTTGCACATGTATATGCAACAAATGAAAAGACTACAGGCTGAGAGAGGCTCATCTTAATCACCAAAGTGACATATTTGCTTTTCAAAGTTTCTGAGAGTTCCGTTGCATCAAATCTGCCCAATGCAATATGTCACTTGTTAATCCTGTAATCCTGACTACCATTTCATGAAAATCAACTACTGATTCAAGTAGAAATAGACACTAATTTAGTATGATGCTCCACTTATATGAGTCCAATATTATATAGTTCTGACATAAATAAAATAATTTATTTTTTTGTTATTTTTATTTAAAAATCTTTAAAAACCCAATCTTTTTCTTTAAGGTTGTAAACATTACTTATAAACTTGCATATACATTTAAGAGTGCACATTGTATGTATATTACTAACAAAAATACACACGTGCAAAAACAAAAAGGTTGTATTAAGTGCTGTTTCTTGTTCTTGTTGTTGTTATGTGATGTCGAGTCACCTGCAACTCATAGTTACCCTATGTACAACAGCCCTAAACCCTGCTCTATTCTGTGCCAATCTCACTGTCTCCAACATGCCCACCCCCATTACTCTAGTCATTGAATCAATCCACCTCATAGAGGGTCTTCCTCTCCTGTGCTGTCCCTCCACCCTCACAAGCATGATATCCCTCTCCACAGACCAGTCTCTCCTTGCAACATGCCCAAAATATGTCATATGAAGCCCCAGAAGCCTCCAAGGAGCAGCCCAGTTGAATCCTCTCCAGGATGAATCTGTTTTATTAGTAGTCCATGGTACACTCTTACAATACTCTTCTCAAGCACCACAGCTCAAAAACATCAATTATACTTCTATCTTCCCTAGTCATTGTCCTGCTCCTTGATGCCTAGCAAGTGATTGCAAAGACCATGGCCCGTATTCAGGTACCATTACTAAATGTTGCTGTTGTTATGTGCTGTCAAGTCGCCTGCGACTCATAGCAACCCTGTGTACAACAGCTCTACCTTATCCTGTGCCAATCTCGACATCTCCAATACACCTGTTCCTATTACCCGTCATGAATCAATTCATCTCACCGAGGGTCCTCCTCTTCTGCGCTGTCCCTCCACCCTCCCAAGCATGATGTCCCTCTCCATGGACTGGTCCCTCCTTGCAACATGTCCAAATTATTAATAAATAGTAAGTTATAAAACTACCTGAAGAGTGAAATATTTTAAGACCCAAATGTTTGTCCATTTATCACAATGATGTTTATTTCCCTAATTATAAAGATGTTGATAGATGTTGATGGTTTTCATATCCAGGAATAATGTTTCTTAAAAGTTGTAATATTTTATCAGTAAATATTCCAAGTTACCTTATTTTTAAACAAATTGTGTTATCTTACTAGGACAAATTGTTAATGTTTTCCTCTAATTCCAAGTATACTTTCCTCCTCATATGCTGGTTTTATGGATTACTTTTTCTACGTGCAGATAATTTTCTCTAAATGCAAGGTGAAATGATGAAACTCTGTCAGATACCTTTTCCAATTCTGAAACATGATGTACCCTCTTTTTCCAATTGAACAAATGCCTCTGAAACCCTGTAAAATTTCCACCTGAACTCAATTGTGTATTCTAGAATTCTCACTCTTAGTCATATATTAGTCATAATTGCTTAGTACCCATACAGTCAACTGCCTTTGTACAGCTGGTAAAACACAAGTAAACATCTTTCATATATTCTTTATTGTCAGTGGTGACACATCAAATAGCTGCAGTGATATCCCTTAGATCACATTCTCTTCTAAATCTAACTGGAATGTTTAGCAGTTCTCAGTGTATGTTCAGGTATAATTACTTTTTAATTACCTTCAATAGTTTCCTCCAAACCACACACACTTACAAAAAAAACTCCAATCCTTCCACTTGAAGAAAGTTTAGAAATAGAGTGTAAAACAATAGGAAACAATGTGTTTATGAGAGGGTAAAAAAATCCACTACTGCCAAGTTGATTTAAATTCATAGCAACTTTCAATCAGGTTTCCAAGGTTACAAATCTCTGTAGGATGAAAGTGCTCATACATTCTTCCCACTGTACAGCTGGTGAATTGGAACCAATGGCCTTGTGGTTAGCAGCACAACACATAAGGCACTATCCTCAACACCTTACAAGATGGTAAAGACATATGAAATGATAGCTTGTAAATAGTTTAATCAAGACCTTATAGCTATTTGACATTTAAATTTGATGTGTTTATTTGGTACCAGTTGAATTAATTCTGGTTTTCTATAATGGTGTTGCTTACACTTTGAGACCCAACATGATGATTTTTGAACATTATTATGTTGACAAAGTTATTCCACTGTGGGAGATCAGTTAACATTACTACCCTTGTTAACATATAGAGGATAAGTGTTTCAGAGTACTTGACACCAAATAGAAATAAATCAATGAAGAGTCTGGACAGGTCAGAAATATGTAGGATAGAGTGGACAATTTCCCGAAGGAAGCAGGAGTGGTAGCCACTTCCTAAATAACTTGCTTTCAGAAACACTATGAACTCTGAGAAACGACAATAGTTATAGAAAGGCTTCAGGTCCTTTGTTCATATAGCCGCTTTGAGTCATGCTTGACTCAACACCAATCAACAACAATAACAATTAGAAAGAAGAGCAGAGCATGAAAGAGGTGTTTTTCTATTGTCAGAAGAACCAAGACTGTGGTTTGGGTTTTGATTTTATTGTTTTAATGGAATGGAGGTCCATGAACTAATATAACATGTATTGGCGTAAAGAGGTTCTTTCTTATTTTCCTGGTGCATTAAGTTATATGAATTAAAGGAAACTTTAGACATATGCCTAAGAGGAACCAATTCTTGGAGAGAAACATAATGCTAGGGGGAAAAGAGGGTCAAGAAAAGAGAGGAAGATCCTCCACAAAATGTACTAACATAGTGACTACTACAACAGGTCTGAGTACAAGAGAGATCAAGAAGATGGTGCAGAATAGGGTGAGATTAGGCTCTATTACTGAAAGTCACTTCGACTCACAGCCAACTCAATGACATAAAACAATGATAAAATCCCTAATTTGAGAAAACTAAACATGAAAACTTTCCAGCAAATTGATAGCATAATGATGCATAATTTATAAAGATTTTTTTCTGTTAAGTTTATGCTGAAATCACCACACTATTAAATAAAACTTGATCAATCACAATAGGCATTCACAATAGCCAATCACAGACTGAGATACACGGGAGCGAACCTAACTATAGACACAAGGGACCTGTACAAAGAAAACAACAGAATATTTCTGTGACACACAATTAACAACGTGGAAAAATATTCCCTGTAAATGAATAGGAAGACTCAATACTGTGAAAATGAAAATCCTACCAACAAGCAATCTACATGATCAACGCAATCACAATACAGACACCAAATTCATTTTTCCAGGAAATTGAGAAGTAAATTGTCAGGTTTATTTGGAGAGGAAAGAGACCCTCAAAAAGTAAAGCACTTCTGAAAAACAAAAATTAAGAGGGACGCATAGCACTCCCTTGCCTCAAAACCAACTACACAGCAGTAGTACAAAAACAGCATGATCCTGGTACAATGACAGGTACACAGACTAGTGGAACAAAATTGAGAACTATTGGTCAATTATATCTATGGTCAATTGATATTTGACAAGAAAATAAAATCAATCAAATGGGAAAATGACAACCTTTTCAACAAATGGTACTGATGGCAGAACTGGACTGCAACCTGCAGAAGCCGAAACAGGTATCACATCTCACACCATATACAACAATCAACTAAAGGTGGATCACAGACCTGGGAGTAAAGCCCCTAACCATAAAGTTCATCAGAGACAAACTGGGACATAGTTTAGAGGACTTACTCTATGGTATAAAGAGACTGCCAAATACAGCCAAAAATGCACAGTTTGGACATGATAAAAGTGATGAATGTGACCTTCTAAAGATCTTATCTCTATGCTTACCAAATTTTTTTTTCAACAGAGTTAAAAGGAAGCCTAACAAATGGGAACAAACATTTATTTAGCAATAACATTTCTAAAAAGAGTCTCATAACAAAAGTTTACAGAATAATTCTGGGCCTCTAGAAGAAAAGGATTGATAACCCAATTGCAAAATGGGCAAAAGACATGGCAAGACTTTTCACAAAAGAAGACATTCAGGTGGTTAACAGACATATGAAGAAATTCTCAAAATTGCTGGCAGTAAGAGAGATGCAAATCAAAACCATAATGAGATATCATCTCTCTTGTATCAGTGGCAAAGTTTAGTAGGGCAGAAAGCAATAAAGGTTGGAGAGGATGTAGAGAGTTGTTGTCAAGACTGTAAAATGGTGCAACCACTCTGGAAGACAGTTTTACATTTCCTTAAAAAGTTGAAAAGAGAAACTCCATATAACCCAGCTATTCCACTCCTATGTACCTAAAGGAAATTAGAACTGAGACACAAATGGAAATTTGTACAACAATGTTCAAGGCAATGTTATTCAACATCACAAAAACATGTAAGCATCCCAAATCTCCAAACATAACAAAATGGATTGAGAAATTATGGTACATTTACACATGGAATACTAAGTAACACTCGGAAACAATGAGTTTGAAAAATACTGCATAAGTTGGGGGACACTGGAGAGCATTATGCTGCATGACCTAACAGTCTCAGAAGGACAAATACTGCATAAAGTTATTATTGTAAAAATAGAAGTATAACTAGTAAAAAAATGTAAGGAAACTCAAGGAAGGGGGGAGTATGAGGTAAGGATAAATAGGGGTGAAATCACAGGGTTGCACAGTTTTGTGGGTGGTGGGAGGGGGCAAAGCAAATAGGAAGCATCTGGATAAAATACGGAGTATGATGGGCAAGGTTCAATGGAAAGTAATTTTATAAAAAAAAAAAATATTCATCTGAATGGATGAAACACACACACACAAATGAGAAGGAGAAAAAGTTTGGCATTTTAAAGCACCAAAATAGCAATTACCACAATATAAATTTTTCTTCCATTTGTTTTCTAGTAACTAAATTATTCAGATGATTTATTAGTTTTGTGTTTAGTTTTTGTTTACTTCATGTGCGTGTTTATGTATATGTTTCTTCTGCTTCAGCAGTACACATGAAATCTATTAACATACAAAGTATATTTGGAGGAATGACTTATTCAGTAGCTATATATCACAATACTCAATATATATATTTTTAATTTCTCTGCTCCCTCCTGTACATAGATAAGAGTTAACATGTGGTCCGTATCAAGTAACTAATTATCCTGCTTAAGAAATAATTAAGATCATCAGTAAGTTTTTAAGTGAAATCTGTAATCACATACCTTTATAGAATTTAAGACCAATATTAAAATATACATGATCAGGTTTAAAATGTGCTTTTCTACAAAATTTTATTTTATATTGTTTTACTTAAAAAGTCTATGGTTACACAATCATCTATTATTAAAATGTATAACCAATAAACCAACAACTCCAAGTCATGGAATTAAAATATAATTTTGTGGGGATCAAATGAATAATACGTCCTCAAGAATAAACTTAAAACATTCCTGGTAAGAGTGTTAATGCTACTGACTATTTCCACACACTCAGACAGCAAGAGTCTGCAAATTGAGGTTTAAATTTCAGCTATGTCTTCATTTTGAGTAAGAATTTCAAAGCAAGTGAAAGAACAGTCTAGAAAATACTTGTATTTTCAGAAAAGACTTGTGTTTTTGCCGTTCCTTTATTTTCTGGTAAATAAAACCAGATAATGCAATGTCAGTAGTATTTTAGTAATATAGAGAATAATATTCTACGATCTTACATGGTGCCTGATTAATTATAAAAACATTATTTGAATTTTATTTGTAGTTTCTTCATTTATTTATGTAACAAATACATTAAAAGACATTTCTTGAGTACATACTATTATCAAGGACTCATATTATTCAAGAAAATATGCTAGTCTGTAATATTAGAGATGAATATATTAGTGTATGTGAAATTAAGAGTGTCAAATTCCTTTCAAAATAAGTTACATTCAGAATGCAGTATGAAGTAGATAACTTTTAAACAAAACCATAATACAAATTTTAAAACACAAATATAATCCAGGATATTCATGACAGTAAAAAGTAAAAATATTTGTTTGTACAAGAACGTGTGCCTGTTCATTTCCCCTGAAGGACTCAAGTGATAAATGCTGAATAAGATGCATGAATTCACATATTGAAAGCATTCAAGTATAAACTGACATAATCAAGCATGCTGTCTGGCTCAGTAAGCACAGAAACTGTATTTGGGAAGCCTAGAGTGAACTCTGACAACGATATGCCAAAAACTGGGTCACTGGAAACTGTATCTTTACACTTCAAAAATGTGACTGTCCATATATTCTAACACAAATGACTTGATTTAGATTCAGATTGGCATTATTTCTGCAATGATACTAAGAAAAATTTGATCACTAAGACCTTAGGCATCTTAGCATGTTGGAAAATAAGTGATATTTTAGGGGTGGAAATAATAGTTTAAAATGTCTACTGTGCTGTATGTTCCCCATTGCCTGTGTGAGGCAATCATGAGATTATAACCAAAAGATTTTCTACCAGACATAAGAAATCTCTGCACATCTGGTGGCCTGCTGGTAAGAAATTGTACTGTTAACCTAGCGGCACGTGTGGTTTGCATCTGCCAGCTGGTCCACAGAAAGAGATGGGAAATCTCGTCTCATACAATTAATCGCCTCTGAAAACCCACTGGAGGATCAGCTACAGGCTGGCTCAAACGTGATGGTAGACAACAACAACTAAACAACTAGCAATAGTAAATTTCTCTTTTTTTTTATTTCTGTGTCCCTCAAGCATATACCTGAAATTGCTTAGGCAAATTTGGTTTTGCAAAGTTGTTTAGTTTTGCAAGTTTGGGTGGTTTTGGTTTTGCTTTTGTTTTTTTGATTGTTTGTTTGTTTTTTGTTGTTTTGTTTTCTCTATTGAGAAAATGTCAATCCCACTATTTCTTTCAGTTTGCTTTGGACCATTATGGAGTTAGGCCTTTTGAAAATGGCTTTTCTAGCAGTTTCCAGCTGCTTCAATGGCAGATACATGGTTCACCACTGATCAGTGTCTTTTACATCATCAACTACTGTGGGGTCAACATGAAAGGGAAAGATGACCAGACTGCTGAGAAACTCTGGTGAGATGTGGCTTCATAGAGTCCTGGAGACAGAGTCAGAGTTAGATTTTGCTTGCTGGATGACTGAGGTAAGAGCTAACTTATGATTGCAGTTAGACAAAGCTTGCTGGACGATTGAGGAAAACAGTAGCTCCTTGCATGTGTGTTGCTGGACTGAAATTGGATTTTCACTTGTGGACTGAGAAGTCATCTGAACTAACAGAATAATTGTACCTTGCCGTTAATCTAGTTTGAGACTACTATTCACTTTCACTGTGTGATATCCTTTGTTCTCCCAACCCTAAAATCTATTTTCTTAATAGACCCCACAACTGGGGGTAAAGTCAATTAATTCCATGAATAATTAATTGGCAATGAAATCTGGACCCAGTGATTAGTTGAAGTAGGTTAAAGGACATGAGGGAGGGTGAACTTGTCTGACCATACAAGGACCAATGTTATACTGTAATATTATTGATGGGAACAGTTCCCCTTTATGAAGTTGGTAAGTAGAGTTCAAAATATGTCATCTCCCTATTCTGAGCTGTTGTCGTACGTATAAAGCCTAAGCATATATTCCTTTTAAACAGTTCTTTCCTTCAGCTGTGCCAATGCAATGTTCATTATATATCTACTCTTATCCTAGTCTCCTCCCAATCCTCCATGTCAGATCTACTTTATAGCAGTGGTGTTATGCAGTAATTGTTCTCTTGTGAAGAGGACTGGGTGGGAGGGGAGGAGGTAATTGTGCAACAATGAATATTAAAAAAATAAAGTGAACTAGGGAAAGGGAAGAAAAAGAATGGGGGTAAACTGTGCAACATTGAATGAATGAAAACTAACTTTTATGTAAATTTTCATTAAAATCACAACTGAAATATTTTATGAAAAAATAAAAGCTTGGAAAGTTAAAATAAAACAAAACCAAAAATAGTCATCCTCACTTTATCTTGCTCATTTTGCAATCAACAAATATGTAAAGCATATTTCACCACTAAGGTATTGGCAAAAATAAGGCCCCAGGAATTGATGGGATACCAACTGACTTGTTTCAAACTAACAAATACAACACAGAAAGAGCTTACCATTCTATGCCAGGAAATTCAGAGGACAGCTGGCAGGCCAACAGATTCGAAGAAGTCCATATCTGTTCCCATTTCCAAGAGCAGTAATTTAAAAGAATGTGGAAATTATCTAAAAATACCATTGTCAACTGTAAGCAAAACATTAGAATAGTACCTAGATAGGGAACTACCAGAAGTTCAAGGAGAAATTGGAAGAGGCTGTGGCACCAGGGATAATACTGTTGATGTCAGAAGGCTCCTGTCTGAAAGTTAAAAAAATAAAAAAAAGAACAAACAAATTTATCTTGGAGAAAGAGCCAGAGTGCTCTTTGGAGGCAAAGATGATAAAGTTTCACCTCATATACTTTGGCCATGTTGCTAGGAGGGCCTATTCCTTGGAGATGAACATCAAGCTTGGAAAGATGGAGGATAGGTGAAGGAGAGAAAGACCTTCAACCAGCTAGACTGACATAGTGACTACCACAATGGGCTCTAGTATTTTAGGAAGTGTGACAATGAGAAGGATAGCATAGCACAGGGCTGAGATCTATTGTTCCAAGGTTCATTATGGGTTGTACTTGACTCTAACACCAACAACAATTTAACCCTTTAAACTCTCAAACCTTTCACTGCCCTTCAAGTTAGAAGTGACTCATAACTGCTCCTACAGGGAGTTTTCAGCAGCTGTAAATCACATGGAAGAGATGTTCGTCTTTCTGCTGTGGAGTTGATGGATTTGAGACTTTGGAGAGGTGTCATCTTTGAGACAGCAGCATCACTTCCTTTAGATGCTGCCACCTTATTATAATCCTAATACAAAAACATATTCTTGATTTAGTTAAAAATAAATATAGTCTTAAATACGAGGGATTAAAAAAATCCATCCCTATCATGCCTAAGAGCAGGCAGGAAATCAAAGTATGAATTGCATTGGTGAAGTCGGCTGTCAGAGACTTCAGAGTACTAAAGAGCAACAATGTCAGTCTGGAGACTAAGGTGTGCCTGATCTAAGCCATGGTCTTTGCAGTTACATTTTATGCATCAGAAAACTGGACAATGACTAATTGATGCCATTGAGCTGTGGTCCTGGAAAAGAGCACTGAATCTATGGACTGCTAGGAGAACAAACAGGTTTGTCCTAGAGGGTAAAAATAGGCTGCTGCTTAAAGGCATAGATTCTGAAGCTATCTAACATACTTTGGGCATGTTGCAAGGAAGGATTAGTCCTTAAAGAGGGGCATCACACTTGGGAGGATAGAGGAACAGAGCAAGAGAGGAAGACTCTCAATGAGATAGATTGCCTCAGTGATTAGGGTAATGTCGGTAGGTGTGTCCCAGACAGTAAGGTGGGCTCAGGATAGAGCAGGCTCCTGTTGTACATAGGGTTACTACGCATCACAAGCAACTCGGAGGCACACAACTACCACAACATATAAATTATTAATCATTCAAGGGTTTTTCTCACAAAATTTCATCATATACCCATAGATTTATGTATTTCACGTATTTAAATATTTTAACTATATCATTCCATATCCTATATTTCTAAGGTATGCTTATGGTCAAAAAGATTCTAAAATATAACTTATTCAAGAGAAAATTTTCTGCCTATAAGTCTAGCTTCAATTTTCTCTCATCATAATTATTCACAGTGCTAGGTTAAAACTCTAATTCAATCTTGCATTTCGTTTATTCTCTCATAATCTACATGTTTATCTGAATGCTTGTTAAAGGAAATTAAGAGAATCAAGAAGAAAGAGGTTTTTCTATATTAATTAAAATACCCCATTAAAAGAGTAGAAGTGCTCTTTCTATGCTGCACACCATACCGAAGAACAAACCCATTGTTATCAGTTTGTTTAAAACAGATATACTATAGAACAGAGAAGTCCTGTCCCATAGAGTTCCTAAGGTTATTATCTTTACGGGGGAAGATTGAGATATCTTTCTCTTGTAGAGTCTGTTGGATTGAAACCACTTACTTATAATGTGCTTAGCAGGGAAAGTGTAGAATGACATTTCAGATATATACCATAGCTACGACGTCATTTCAGTCATTAGACAGGCTCCCATTATGCAGGAGTCTCTTTTTACATACAAGAGTCATTTTAGTTGAGACTAAAATTTTCTGAACAGTCATATTTTTAATATTGCTTGAAAGCATTTACTACCACCAAGAAAAAAATGGCCAGGAGATGAGCAAGCATATCATTTAGACACAGATCTCTATGTTAAGAAACTCTTTGATCCAGGGGAAGTACAAGATACTTAAAGATTTCTGAGAACATCTGAGTTTACAGATTTAAAAAAGAGACAAGGAGTTTCCTCATGAGTCAACAAAGAAAGCCTTCCCTTAGAGTCACTAGCCTGAATTCTGACTTGCAGTCTCCTGAATTATAAGGGAATAAATCCTTGTCTGTTAAAACCAAAAGTAAAATAAAATTGCTTCAAAGTACCTATACCTTGTCACTACACTGTTCTTATTGAACAATTCAGTCAAATGGCAAAATGTCGTTCATAAAGCTCCTCCTCTGTATCCCAGAGAAGTGAGCAGTAACCATGGTCTTAAAATTTTACAAACAGCTGTCTGAAATACAGTGACTGGTCTCTATTAAGTAAGAAAGGAAGCTTTGGTGGCATAGAGATAGGAAGCTGCCCTGCAATCCTGCAGGCACGGCTTCAAATCCACCATGCTTGGCAGGCGAAAGATGAGAAATCCCCCCTCATATGATTAAACTGCTTCTGAAAACCCACTGGAGGCTCAGTTATAGGTCGATTCTATTTTGACAGTACACAACACCAACAATTAAGTAGAAAAAAAAAGTAGAATAAAATTCAAATTCTAATAAATGTTGGTCCTAAAACAATCATTCGAGACCCAAGTACCCTTGAGGCTATCACTCTGAGACATGCTTTAAAGTTTAAATCTAAACTGTTCTTTAAAATGATCTTGGAAAAATTATAAAGTAGCATATAAAAAGAAAGAAATTGGCAAAATAAAAAGTTTTCAGAATGGATTGTACCTCAACACAAAGAAAATAAAATCTTCATAAATGAACTGATAAACAGTATCACAATGAATAAAGAAATATTAAAGTTGCTAATTATTTTTACTGGGTCCAAAACCAAACCCTTACAAAAAAGTTGTCAAGGAATCAAATATACTTTCATGGGAACATTTATGTGAAGGAATTCATTAAAATAGTCAACCATCACTTTATGGGTTAAGTTGCAAATTGTCTAAACTATGATATTTTTAATTATTCTGTATATATTTGTAATTCGGAAATTAAAAATTTGAATTGTTCCCTTGGTGAAGGGTTGATGAAGAGCATCAATATTCATGGACCGATGCTCTTTAGGAACAAGACTGGTGATCTGCCGTTTCAATTTCCCACCCTTTTTTTTTTAAATTTTTATGAAAGTTTACAGAAACTTAGGATTTCTATTCATTCATTGTTATACTTTTCTCCCTGCCCAATCCCTCTCCCCCCAGTTGACTCTTCTCCTTGAAAAATAAAATTATTTCATTGTTAAGCAATCCCTCTCCCCAAGTCCACTCCACTGTGCAGCCATCATTCTGGACTTCAGTCATGACAATAATAGGAGCCAGTGCATGGAGAATATCATCAGATTTACAACAATGTAGGGACAGACTCATCATCATGCAGGGCTGGGCATACTCTTTTTTCCTGCAGAGTGCGGGTCTTGCACTTCAGAGGGTCACAGTGCTGGGAGTGGCCTCTAGATTCAGTGGTCAGGAGGCTCTGAAGGACCTCATCCATGGACTCAGCCATGACGAGGCTGAATGTGGTTGCAAGTGCTAGCTGACACAACCTAATAGAGGGAGTGGTACTGGACCAGTGCATGTTCACCTTCAAGAGGAAGACAGAGCTGAACACCAAGATCACTGACATGACTAGATAACCAAAAAATGAAGTGTATATGCAATACATAATCAAGAGTTTGCTGCACTTGTGAAAATGATGCCAAAATTCCAGAAAGGTTTCGTTTGCATCAAAAACCCAACACTTCCTTCTGTTTCCTAAAGTAATTAGGTATTCTTCCAGGCTGATAATTATATACATCCTCCTATTTATAATTATACCCATTATTTTACTATTTATATGTATAAATCTCATCTCCTTTAGGTAGGCTGTAAACTTTCTGGCTTGAATTAACTTTTATTTTTCAGTGTTAATTCCCAGAATTTTAACGTAAACAATCAGATTCTGGTAGAATTGAATATAATATTCTGAATTTGGACAGTAGCTGCTCTGAAAAGTTCTAAAATCTTTAAATTAATGTACATGCATTATTAGGAGGCATTTTATTGTTTTGCTAAGAAAAAGAAAAAGAGTTGAATACTTTGTTTTCATTCACCTAGACTGCATGAAATTGAGTTGCTGTTGTTATGTGCCATCGAGTCGTTTGTGACTCATAGCGACCCTATGTACAAGAGCCCTAAACACTGGTCTACCCTGTGCCAATCATGCTGTCTCAAACACATTCATTCCCACCACTCCACTCACAGAATCGATCCATCTCATCGAGGGTCTTCCTCTCCTGCGCCGTTCCTCCACTCCTCCAAACATGATGTCCCTCTCCAAAGACCAGTCCCTCCTTGCAACATGCCCAAAGTATGTCAGACAAAGCTTCAGAATCCTTGACTCCAAGGAGCAGCCTGTCTTTACCCACGCAGGACAAACCTGTTTGTTCTCCTAGCAATCCATGTTATATTCAACACTCTTCTCCAGCACCATAGCTCAAAGGCATCTCTCTAGTCTGGAAGACTGCAAGTTTACACCTCCTTAGAACACTCTGTGGGTGAGTTACAACTAACAATGAGAGATGAGAATGAAACAGTTTTAACCTGAGCCTCAGTATCTGCACTATCTTCTTCATTCATTTGCTTTTTACTGTTATAGCATGACTCAGTGTACTAATGACAAATCATAAATCTAATAATAAGATAGAAAGGAATGCTGGAGATGAGATGGAGATCAACTGCTCTATATTTTATAAAAAGCTACTTTATGAATGACTGAGAATAAAACAGGGGTGGCTTCTTGAATTTTTTAATCACATGAACAAGGGAAATAAAAGCAAGTAATATCCATTTCGGAGATATAGGAGAAAGGTAGCAATGAGACTATGAAAAGGAAAAAAAAAGACACAAAATGGAAAAAAAAAGAGAAGGTGAATGTTAGGCCATCAAAATCTTTAGACATCAATAAATCTGATTTATAGTATGACTTGAGGCACACAAAAAAAACCCTGCGGTAATTTGAAGTCAAATACCTCAGAAAGTTAATAGGAAAAAAAGGTCTAAGTCTGCATATCTGTAGCTTTTTAATACAAGCTTCTTTACACAGACCTTTTAATAGAAGTTTCTTTACAGAAAAATAAATTGTCTAGAAAAGAGCCAGAAGAAACCAAAATGTCATATAGAGGTAGATAACAAGACTTTTGCTTGTGTTTGTTAAACACGATTGAAATTTCAGTCACCTAAATCGACACCTCAAGTTTGAGCCTACATATTTGTCTCAGTCCTTTGATTTTATGATTAACTTCAGAGTTATGATTCACTATTACCAGTAGCAAAAATGGTCTTCCTTTTTCCCCAGAGTTATTAGAATGATGGTTCTTTGAGGATAGAAAAACTTTTTAATTATCTTTGGCTTAAAAAAAAAGTGCACCTCTGATTAAGTTTAGAAATACAGCATGATGCAGGCATTTAAAGTCCTCTGCTACTACTCAAAACATTTTAAAAGATGGTAGTTAGAACCCACCCTGAGGCAACTCAGAAAAAAGACCTAATAATCTACTTTGGAAAAATCAGTCACAGGAAACACTATGGGGCATAGCTCTACACTCACTCAGTTGGGCTCACTGTCATCTTGAATGGGCGGTTTCTTTTGAGGGACGTTTGGTATTTAGAAGTTTAATTATTTTAAAAATACAGTAGTTCAAAGAATTAAGGCAAAATTTGTAATAGGAAAATTCACATTTTGTATTAAAATGCAATGGGACAGGATGTATGGATGTACTGATGTATACACTAATAATCTTAGTAAGAGTATTTACTAGAGCACTGAGTTGACAAATGATAGCTCGTGGAAGATCCTGCATACATGATTGGATTGGCAAAGACCTGTGGAGAAATCTCAACAGACTAGAGCAAAACCGTGTTTTAAGAGAATAATCTACTATTTCTATTTTGACAGTAGTTTCACAACTTGGATTATGAGATCCTTTGGCTAAAATAAAAAAACTGAAAAAATAATTTATGTGATAATATTGCACTAAAAGTTGTTTTTCTTGTAAAATACAAAATGCATACATGAATATCAACTTTCTAGGCATTAGTGAACTGTGACAGACTGCCACAGTCCATTCTGAATCAGACATTCATAAGATCTACTATGCCAGGAATGGAAAAACTGAGGAGGAATGGTGTTGCGCACGTAATTTAAAAAACAAAACAAAACAAACTTCAAGATCTATCCTAACAGTACAATACTGTGAATGATATGATACGATCCATAGCATATAAGGAAGGCCTGCTAACACAGCGATAGTACAAATATTTAGATCAATAATTTAAGCCAAAAAAGGGAAAATTGAGAAATGATAGCAAAATATGCAGTCCAAAACTGACAAAACATGAAATCAAGATGCAGTAATAATTATTGGTGACTGGAATGCAAAAGTCGAAAGCAATGAGGGAGTAACCTTAGTCAGAAAGTACAATCTTTGTGACAGAAATGAGGTAGGAGAGTGAGTCACCGAATTTTATAGGGTCAATGATTTATTCATAGTAAATGTTTTTCTACAAATTGTAAAAGGTGACTGACTTTATGCATGCACCTCACCTGATGAACTAACCGGGAATCTAACTGACTATGTCTGCCAAAAGAATCCTCAGAAAGGCTCAATATCAGCAGTCAACATCAAAGTTGCTGCTGACTATGGAACAGATCATCAATACTCACATACAAATTCAAATTAAAAATGAACAAAATTAAAACAAGCCCACAGGAACTAAATTACCACTTTGAATCTATCCTTCCCGAATTTAAAAAGCATTGCAAGTACAGGTTTGAGACACTAAACCCAAATGATCAAAGATGAGAATGGTGGGATGTCATTAAAGAAATAATTCATGAAGAGAGTAGAAGGTCATTAAAGAGAAGGAAAAAAACAAAATAGATGCCAGTAGACACTATAAAAGTTGCATTTGAGCTTTCAGCACATCAACAGAGAACTTCCAGAAGTGTAGGCTGGGTTCAGAAGAGGCCTTGGTACTAGGGATATTGTAGCTAATGCCAGATAGATCTCGGCTGAAAGTGGAAAATACCAGAGGAATGTCTATCTATCTGTGTTTCATTAACTATGCAAAGGCATTTGACTTTGTGTATCACAACAAACTGTGGCTAACTCTGAGAGCTGGACAATGAATAAGGATAACAGGAGGATGGATGATGCCTTTGAGTTATGGTGCTGGAGAAGAATATTGGATATGCCATGGACTTCTATAAGAACAACAAATATATTTTGGAAGAGGTGCAACCAGAGTGGTCATTGGGAGCAAGAAGAGCAAAACTTCATCTGTCAGACTTTCCCATGTTGCTAGGAGAGGCTATTCCTTGGAAAGGTACATCATGTTTGGAAAGATGGAGGGTCAGAGAAAGATAGGAAGACTTCCAATGAGGTGAACTCAAAGGGTGACTGTAGCAATGGGCTTAAACATATCTGATGATGACAATGCCACAAGATAGGAAAGGATTCCGGTATCTTGTATATAGGGTTGCTATGAGTCATAACTGACTAGACAGCACCTAACAATAACAACAAGAGCCATGATATTTCTTTTATTGCATATTACAACATTTTACTAATTTTCTATTTCTACAATAAATATTTACTCTTAATTTAAAAAAAAAAAAATCAGAGCTTTGAGAAGCCAAAACAAAGGGACAAGATGCGGAAGTAAAATATATGAACAGAAGATTTCAAAGGACAGTTTGAGACAATAAAGCGAATATTACAAGCAGAGGCTTGGTGTCAATGAACAAAAAAGGAAGAATTCACTGGGTATTTCTCAAGATAAAATAATTGAAAATAAAATTCAAGTCTCAAAGTATAACACTGAAGATTCTGTGAGAAAAATCCTAAATGAACAAGAAGCAGCAGACTCACTATACCAACAAGAATAGACTGACACTGAAAAACTCCAGGAAGTATGATATGAACAAGAACCAATGGTAAAAAAGAAAGAGGTTAAGACATTGGCACTAGATAAGACTCCAGAAATGATGGGAAACCAACTGACATATTTCAAATAACAAGTGCAAGCCTGGACGAGTTTCCAGTTTATGCCAGGAAATTTGGAAGGAAGCTAACTTGCTGACTGACTAGAAGAGGTTAATATTTGTTTCCATTTCCAAGAAAGATAATCCAAAAGAATGTGAAATTATCTAACAAAATGTTGTTGTTGTAAGTGCAGTCGAGTCATAGATGACTCAGTAACCTTATGAACTTAAGACCTGAACACTTGTATAACTTTGACCGTTTCTCCAAGTTCATAGAGTTTCCAGAGACAAATCATTTCGGAAGTTGATGCCACTTCTGCTTCTAAGCTTGTTTTAATTGGGGAGCTCCACCAAACACTGTCCACCATGGATAACCATTATTGCATATAACACATCAGTGTCACAGTGGTTAGCATGACAGCAAACATGAGTTACCTCTCTACAGCAAATGAAAGACCAGTGCTACACTACTAAGAAGAATGTTTGACCAAAACCAATTAAAACCAGGCCCAAGGGCCACAGATTAAAATCACCCACTATTGGCTTGGTAGCAAAACTTTCTGTCCACTAGACGAACACAGCTCTCTCTATCAATATAATTAATATAATAAACAAGCACAATATTACTGAAGATCACCAAAAAATTTCTAAAACAGTATATTGACAAGGAATTTCCAGAAGTTCAAATGGGTTTTAGAAGAGGTCATGGCAGCAGGGATATCACTGCTGATATAAGATAAATCCTGAGAATATCATCAGAATGTCTATGTTTAGTTGACTATGCAAATACATTTGACTGTGTGGATCATAGCAAACTACTACTAACATTGAGAAGAATCTGAATACCAGAAAATTTAATTGTGCTCATATGCAATTTAAATCTAGACACAGAAGCTATTGTCTGAACAGGGTAAAAAACACTACTGGTTTAAAATCAGGAATGGTGTATGACAGGGATGTAATTTTTCTCCATGTCTATTCAATTTGTATGCTGAGAAAGTAATTTGTGAAGCTGGGCCCTAAGAAGATGAATGTATTATCAGTATCAAAGGAAGATTCGTCAACAACCTATACATCATGTAGATGTCACAACCTTGCTTGCTGAAAGTGAGAAGAACTTGAAGCACTTACTATAGAAAATCAAAGATTACAGTCTTCAATATGATTATTTCTCATCATCAAGAAAAGAAAAATACTCTCACCACTAGGGCAGTAGATGATAGATGGAGAAAAGATTAAAGTTGTCAATGATTTCATCTTGGTTGTATCAACATCTTTGCTACCAGCAGAGATCAGAAGACATTATATTGGACAGGTTGGTTGTGAGGAATCTCTCCAATGTCCTGACTAAAATGCACCTGATTCAGGTCATGGCCCATTTCAGTCATTATCTATGCATGTGGACAATGGATAAGGATCATAGAAAAAAAATTGATGCCTTTGAATTGTGTTGAAGAAGAGTACTGAATATCCTATGAACTGCCTAAAAAACAAACAGATACATCGTGGGAAAAGTCCAGCCAGAATGCTCCTTGAAGGCAAAGATGTTGATGCTTCATCACTTCCAATTTGGGCAAGTTGCTAAGAGAAGCTATTCTTTAAAGATATCATGCTCAACAATGGTCAATAAGAAGGGTAGAACCTCAGTGAGATGGATAAACAGTGACTGTTAACAATGGACTCAGGTGTGTCAGAGTTGATGTGGATGGCACAGGATATGACAAGTTTCAGGTTTGTTGTTCATAGATTCACTAGGATTCTTACTCGACTTTACAGTGCCTAACAGTAACATTGCACTAAACACTAATATTTCATTCTATAACACTAGCATTGCACTAAACACTTCATACTAGGACTTGAGTAAAACTGCAGCCATGAACCATATAATAATTTCCTCATTCAAGGGATAAAGGTATTATTAATTATAAAGCATTTTCTTAAAGATACTATATATGATTTAATATACCTTGAGCTTTCCACTCATTGTTGGACCTGACTCACACGTAAACTACATGGTAGGAATCTGCTTATCTTCCTCCTATGGAGATGAATTTTAACTACCAGAGACACACAGCTTTGAATTTATAGCCCAACTCACAGCCTTTTGGGTTAGCACCTTAGCCACTCCTCTTGTGTGATTTATTACCTCTGAATACCCACTGGAGGGTAAGCTATGGATCACTTCTGACTCAACAACAAATGACAATGATAACTTATGTAAATAGGATGCCCTGGTTGCTTAGTGCTAAGGAGCTGCTCACGGTTTCAATCCACCAACTGCTCCAAGGAACAATCTCCTCCTGTGCAATTTAATGTCTTTAAAAGCCTGCTCAATGGTGAGCTATGAGTCAGTTGCAACTCTACTGTTTATAATAATATAAATAACTCATGAAAATAAGGCATTCTGATGGTCTAATGCATAAAGAGTTGTGCTGCTAACTCAAAGGCAGGGGTTCTAGTCCACCAGCTACATTATGGGAGACAGGCAGGCAAGGTCCTCCTTTATGACCTAGAGCTTTGAAAACCCACTGGAGAGCCAAGTATGACTCAATTCTAGTAGAAGGATATAGGGCTTTCTGTTTTGTTTTGTTTTGTTTTAGTTTTAATGATATAAATAAGTCTTACATAGAATATTTTTTTAAATTAAAATTTGTCCAAATTTAAACGAAGGAAATAATAAACATGTATCTATTGCTTCCAATGTTGAGACTTTCACAAGTATGAAGGCATCAAAATGAGAATGCATCTGTGAGACAGGTCTTATTTATATATTATCTGTTTCTAAAAACTCAATGAGATGGTTTTAACCAGTGTCCAATAGGAAGAGGTTCACAAGTTTCAGTACTATGTTTTGGTCATTGTGAATCATAAATTACAAGCTAGATGAAATCCTCTCTATAATTGATAAACCATTGTCTTTAGCTAACTCTGTCCTTGATTTATCAGAAAAGAAAAATAACAGAATGTTCTAGTTTTATATTGTGAGATGTAGCACAGATTGAAAACTTAGCTTTTACTTTCAGGTCAAAAATACTTTTTTGTTTCTAGGACAATGTTGTCAGGAAAAATACAAATTCAATAGGCACAAAATTCCCTGGTTTACTGTGTTTTAAAAACATTACCTGCTAATAGCTATTTTGACTCTCTTCCACTCACAGCTCTCAGAGGCAAACTGTGATAGAAATGAGCAAGTGTCCTGCTTGAGTATAACACACCTTGCTCCTTACTACAAGGAGTAGGTAGGTAATCATAGTCTCTGACATTAATTTTAAGGATTTTTCCATTTCACTGATGTGAGTATATCAAGTTATAATTGTTTATTACTATTTGTTTACCTGCCCAGAAGGAAAGAACGCTTTTCTTTTGTGCTCAAAAAAATCCTGGTATGAATCCTTAAAGGAAACATTTCATCTGTACAGAGCTAGACACACACATACAAACACATGCAACCCAACCAAATATGTAAGATATACTACATAAAACCTCAAGACCAATTGATGTGGACAGAGGAATGTAAGCAACTTTGCAAAGAGCACAGATCTGAAAAATGCATTTCTAAGTGGATGATAAACTAACTTAGAAGTAATGAGTATTCATTTTCTCACCACTGTACATGAATATCCTGTAAAATTGGTGTAAAGGATTTATCAACAATCTGCGTTACGCAGATGACACAACCCTGCTTGCTGAAGCTGAAGAGGACCTGAAGCACGTGCAGCAGAGGGTCAAGGACTGCAGCCTCCAATATGGATTGAGGCTCAATGTCAAGAAGACAAAAATTCTCACCACTGGATCAATTGGGAGCATCAGTATGGATGGTGAAGAGATTGAGATTGTACACAGCTTTAGTTTGCTTGACTCCACAGTCAACACTCTTGGCACCAGTAGCCAGGAAATTAAAAGGCGCATTGCCATGGGAAAGTCTGCTGTTAGGGACCTCTCC